>NC_133336.1:107015857-107168357 GCF_042186555.1 Aquarana catesbeiana | reverse complement strand
ACTGGTCGCAATAGTGCAAACCTAGCATAAAACCAAGTTTTTTATTAAAGCTGCCACTACCAATCCCTTTTGGAAAATGCTAGTTCCCTGGTTTTCAGGCTCTCCTAGTGACTTCAACAATCGTACAAGCATGCTGAGCAACATAAGTGTTCCAGGTCAGTGACTTAGTCCTGAAACACCGGATTCAATATGGTGGCAGCTAGGCAACCTGCATTCCAAAGACAGCACAACAATGATAGTCTCTATACTTCCTAAGTACAGGATTCCTCAAGGCAAACCTGTTATGAGGCCTGCCATTGTTGAGCTCTCCCTAAACATTTGCCTGGCTGTTGTGCTGTTTCAGTGAGTGACTCAAGCATGCAGATCTGGAAAGCCAGGCGCTCTTATTTCCATACTTATTCTGGGCCGGTAACAAATTACAGAACCTAGGAGGATCAGCAGGATAGCCAGCTAACTAGCACTTTCAAAAGGATCAGTTATCAACAAAGGCCTCTATGTTTCTCTCAAGACAGAAGCTGTAATCCCACCAAAAAAAGCTGCAGTTTTAAACACTAATTTAAACACAATTAGAAACAAGTAATTTTTCTTTTTTTTTTTAATAAAACAAAGTTTACAAAAATGTTTTCATCATTTGAGTGGATCTTAAGAAATTCAGTGTAAACCATAATAATCTCCCCCATTCCCTGCAACATTCAGGGATTATACAGTCCAACTACACTCATTTTTTGGGAGAAAAAAAAAGACTAGCAGTAAGGCACGGTATCCTCTCCTAATATTTGTACATGGTGTGTTGTACTGCTCATTTATAAGCTGCATTCTTCCTGAACACAAGCTGGGAGTATGCCCATTGCTTTAAGGAGATGAGTAGAATCCACATACCAAGAAATCCCACAGCCCATATCTGCAGCTGTTTGACAATCTACCATTGTCTTTCACTGCTAATTACACACTGTGAAAAAGTTTTTCTTGACTATAAATGGGGACAGAATAGAACAATAAATAGTGCAGATTATATAGTATAAACCCAAAATGCCAGCATGTCTACAGCTATCCTGTCCTTGTAGTAAAGATGTCCTTAAGAAAATGTACAGACTGTGACCACACGTTCCCATTGGAAATCTTATAGCTCTGGAAGATGGGTTTAAAATACTAAACTAGTCTTCTGCCCCCTCATTCTCACTGTATTCACTGTCACTGTCTCTCCCAGGATGGTCCGGCATCTTCTGATGTTCTACATCCTCCTCTGTGGGTTGACCATTATTGCTGTCCACTTGGTCAGTTGCTTCTTCAGTTTCCATTGACTTCAGCTCTGTTTGGGGCACTGGCTCCCTCACCTCAGATCCGGTCTCAGGTATTATGTCCTGTAAATGTGACTGTTTCTCGCCTATGTTGTGTTTGAACTGGACATCAACTCTCTGCACTTCTGGTTCTTTCTTGGAATCATCGGCCAATGCCTTGCCAGTGGCTTCTCTCCCATCCTTATCAGCTTCAGCAGAAAGTCCGCCTGGTCCAGCCCCTACTCGGCTCACAGTATCTGGGGGCAATTCTGTTTCTTTTGCTTGTGTCACCATCTTCCCTCCATCAGTCCCTTGTGACATTTGCTCTTCCACTTCCATTTCCTCATCATAAGATGCTGCAAGGTTGGTTCTGTCTGTGGCAGTGGGTGGTGGCAAAAGACCCTGTTAAAACACAAACATATAAGGGATTATTTACAGAAAATTTTGTTTCTATATCCACACTGAATTAGGCCCCTTTTCTCTGTCAGTTTTTCAGACAGACCTGATCAGAAGCTCCATCTAAGTCTAGGGGTGACCGGATGTAAATAGACTTGTGTCTGCTCACATCAGAGACTGTCCAGGTCTAGAAAAAAAAATGTAAAAGGGTCTGTGCCTTTTTCCATACCTAAATGTGATGAATCGGTGGTAGTCTGATGTAAACTAACACAAGTCAATTTACATATGGTTGCCCATAGATTCAACATAGGTCCAGAAAGCACCAGTTTCTAACTTCAGAAAAGAACTGAATGAACAGAGATTAGAAACTTGACATCTGTCCTGTTCTGCCCAGATTCACCAGGGGATCTGTTCATGAATTCTCTGCTGAACAGACCACCAGGCAGTGTCCATGTGAAGAGGGCCTTACAAAGCATCTGAAAATCCATATACAGATAGGAAACAGGAAGATGGGGAAAGAAAAATGTACCGATTTGGAAAATTTGTGTTTATATTGTTTTGCGTCCATCACAGGAAGTACACAAATCAGCACTGAGCCTAAAGCCTGCTGAGAAGTAAATTTGGATCAACCTCATTACAACCTGGAGTGGATTTAGGCTTCATGTGCCTGATAGGAGAAAAGCAATGTTACATACGTGTCTAAAGCCACATTTTTCAAACACGTTTAGGTGTGTTTAGATGCATTCGGACGTTCATTAATTTCATTGGCCAGATTAATATTCTAGCCATTGAAATGAATTTACACCCAAGCATGCCTAGTACTGTGCCTGGTCTTTAGACACATCAGGCATTTTTTCTGCCCACATGCTCCTCCTTGGTGCTTCCAGATTTCTGCCCCTAAACACCACTGTGTCTAAATGACTGTAAGGCCTCATGCACACTGGATGTTATAAAAACACCAGTAGTGTTAGCTGTAAAAACCCGTAGCTGTAGAATGAGTTTGCACTAGCATTTTTCAGCTTTTTTTCTGCAAATCTATACTCCCACAAAAGCTTATGGTTCAAAAATGCTCATAGTTAGTCATGGTTTTCAGCGATTTTAAGCTTTTATCATAATTAGAGCGTTTTCACAGCTGAAAAACTCCTCTTCAAACCCACTAGTTCTGGGGGGAGTGTGTTTCCAGCAAGAAAACACTCCAGCCAAAAACGCTGACAACAGCCTATGTGTGCATGGACACACAGGATAACATGTTGGGGAGTTTACTGGCTGCAGAAAGAAATGCCTGAAGCCAAAAACAGCAGCTGTAAAAACATCCTGTGTGTATGGGGCCTAAATGTCTGTCTGCATGGACAGATAATCTTACAAGGAGAAGTGTTTAGGGGCAGAAAAAAAACATCTGTAAAAGAGAAGTTTGACAGCTGCAGTGTGAATGAGGCCTTAAAGAATATGCAAAGTTTATTTTTTTCAGGTTTTTAATTGAGTAGGGAAGGGTTAAAACCCAGATCAGTTCATTTTTTTGCAGTCTTTCCCTTCACTTACTATCCTAGAGGTGCAACAGAAAACAAGTGGAAATTTCTCAAGTGAATGGAATTTATATGGCATCCCATTTTTAGTCTGTAGGGTTCAATATTGAGTTGGCCCACCCTTTTAAGCTATAACAGCTTCAACTCTTCTGGGAAGGCTGTCCACAAGGATTAGGAGTGTGTCTATGGGAATGTTTGACCATTCTTCCAGAAGCGCATTTGTGACGTCAGGCACTAATGTTGGACAGGAAGGCCTGGCTCGCAGTCTTAACTCTAATTCATCTCAAAGGTGGAGGGAACTTGACTGGCATGCTCAGAGTCCTGAACTCAACCCGCTTTGGGATGAATTAGAGTGGAGACTGCAAGCCAGGCCTTCTCGCCCAACATCAATGCCTGACCTCACAAATGCGCTTCTGGAAGAATGGTCAAACATTCCCATAGACACCCTCCCCTAAACCTTGTGGACAGCCTTGCCAGAAGAGTTGAAGCTGTTATAGCTTCAAAGGGTGAGCCAACTCAATATTAAACCCTACGGACTAAGACTAGGATGCCATTAAAGTTCATGTGCGTGTAAAGGCAGGTGTCCCAATACTTTGGTAATAGTGTAACAATACAGGTATGTTTGTTTCTGTTAAACTGTTACTATAGTCTCATTTTGTTTTCTTTAAAAATAACAAGCATGTTACACTTACCTGCTCTGTGCAGTGGTTTTGCACAGAACAGCCGGGATCCTCCTCTTCTCGGTTCCCTTGCAGTGCTCCTGGCCCCTCCCTCCTTCCCCCACAGCAAGCAGCTTCCTATGGGGGCACCTGAGCCGAGCCCATGCTCTGTGTGCCCATTCAGACATGGAGCCGCGGTTTGGCCTCACCTCCTCTCTCCTCATTGGTTAACCGACTTTGACAGCAGTGGGAACCAATGGTGCCACTGCTGTGTCTTAGCCAATCGGGAGGGAGAGTCCCAGGAGGCCGAGGCATTCGTGCACATCACTGGATCGAGATGGGGCTCAGGTAAGTATTAGGGGGACTGCTGCATATTGAAGGTTTTTTTATCTTAATGCATAGAGTGCATTAAGATAAAAAACCTTCTGCCTTTACAATCACTAACTTTTTTCTGTTACACAGCTGCCATTTCAATGAATATTTGTTATTAAAAATGCTGTCAATTCATAGGTCTATCAAACATTTTTCTTATAGATGAGTCTCAGTTTGTGGACTTTTCTACAAATACTATAGTTAGTACATCAGTAAGAGAGGTGTATATTTCTCAGTATGGGGAAGTCAGTGTGTGAAAATTAACTGGGTGGGAGACAATGATTTGACCTTAATATATCTCAGTGTTCATCTGGCAGCACAGGCTGATATACCAAGTGCGTATAACACCTGGCATACACAATACAGGAAACTAATAGGAAAAGGGTTAGGCAAGGGTTAAGTAGCATTGGAATATATCCTCTAGTACATTAGCCGATTTGAAACAGTAATGTTGGATTTCCCTGGGAAGACACAAACATTTTCCATTCTCAGCTGCACACAATCACTAGGATTAGTGCACCCACAGCACATTCAGACTGCTGTGTAACGACTTCCAAGACTCTGCGGAAAGATTTAGTGCTGAACTGTTGGGAGACAGCCAAGAACAGGAGGGGAACTCCCACTGCTTTCTATCTGTCTTCCTTTACACACATATAAACCTTACTGCATCAAACAGCGTACTGGTGCAGTCATATAAAGCCTGGAACTTCAATAAAATGAGGTGGCAGCATCATGTTAAATGCCATAGAGACAAGATTCTCACCTCCTGACCTCAGTCATCTTTTCTCCAATCCTGCTACAAAACAGGAACAGAGTGACACCAGTGACTTCCTGCAGTCAAAGCAACTCTGCCTAGCACTGCTGCTCACACTGCATAAACATGGCTGGGCCTGAAGGATGAAGACTATGTCAGAAGTGTAGAAATAAGGGGAACCCCTCTAAGAAGTGACCGAATACTTCATTTTCTGGCATATTGGCATTCAAATTTATCTTTCAATTTCCCACAATAATCATATGCACAAAAGCTAAATACAAATTAAAAGACTTTAGAAGCGTTCCTCAAACGGCACGTTTCAGGCAGATTAATTGCTCTCACGGTTTTCAGTTAGGTGTTGATAGTTTCCTGCAGGACCTGCATGGTTGCCAGGTGCATGAGGCCTCGTTTACATGGCTGATTACTTGCGTGCCGTGTTTTCCACAGGTGGTGCGCAGGTTGGGACAAAGCGGCGTGTCCCAATAGACATTTATAGGACTGTTAGCATGGGGATGCATGCAACGCCTGTGCATCTCAGTGTCGGAAAAACATGGCCCTGCATCTGCATGGGGCATGTAAGTAATTGGCTATGTGAATGAGGCCTTTGTTTATTGTTAGGCCATATTCACATTTGTGTAGTTTTGGTGCAGTTAAATATTTAGTATACATATGTGTTCTAATAAATGACCAATCATGAGTCCAAAGAGCTTTTTAAAAAAGCGCATCTAGCATAGATATTAATTTAGCAGTGTGTTATGCCTATTAACACAGGAGATCCCCACTCTCCCTGGAAAATGCACTAAGGTACAAGTTCACCTTTTAAAAAAATAAATGCACATTTTTTGGCAAAAAAAAAAATAGCATTTCCTATTTTTTCTTTCTTAGGAGCCTGTACAGCATTGCACCCCTGATCACCAGATTGCAGGTGCAATGTCAGGCTCCTGCTGGCTGCCCGTACCTCCGATACGGACAGGCAATTACTTCTGTTTTCATGTAACATGCTCCTGAAGATGAACTTATGAAAAAAAAATGTGCAGCACTAGGGTCCTCAGTCTTAATCCCACTAGGGCATTGCCTGCATTGAGTTTTCTCCCTGCACTTGCATAGGGTCTCCTCTAGGTACTCCAGTTTCTTGCCATGTTCCAAAACCATGTTGGCAGGTTAATTGGCTCCTGTCTAAATTGGCCCCCAGTGTGTGTGTGTTTATGTAAGATATAGAATTTAAAACGTAAGCTCCTTGAGCAGGTCACGTGTAGCAAGTCACATTCTCCTACACACCCTAAACTACCCAATAATTTCTTTACTCCCAAAGACTAAATAAAGCAATAGGGAAGTGTAAAAAAGATACATATGCTGCTGGGCTGAGGGTATCAAAGTAAGTTTGTTGCTTGCCCTGCACAGACAAAAGACAGATTTGCTTTGTGTGTGTGTATGTTTGTAGAACGGGGAGTTTTCCCCCACTTTTTCCAAGGAAGAGTTCCTGGCATAGGATCCCACTCCTACAGGTACATTATATACCATAAATATGGGTATTCTGAATACTGCACCGCCCTTTATTCAAAAATACCTCCACTGCGCCACTAAATGAAGTGTAACTAGATAAAAATGTGATAAAATGAATATATATAAATGTATAAATGTATATATATTTGTATAATTATACATATATAATTGGTACAGAAGTATGTTCTATATTAACCAGTCTAGAACAACATGGAATAATAAAGAAAATATATCCAGCTACTATTGCTCTGTTTGTGCTTCTCTATGACCAGTCTGTGGTTGCACTGGATGTCTAGTGCACATTTCAGAAGGACCACTATAAAGGAGCAAAGTTTTTTTTACATATAATATTGCCCAACGAGGAAATTTGTATACACATCCCCCCAAAGAGAATTTGATTCTAGCTAGAACAACCCTGCTTTAATCAGCTGCCAAGGGGCTGGCATCTTCCCATATTGCTGTGAATCTGTGCAAAGCTCCTCTGTGTTGCTAGAGTGGGGGTTTCCATTTCTTAATGTTTGGTATCCATTTACATGCAATAAGCTATTGGGCCTGAAAAGCCTCTATATGAGACCTGGGCAATTTGAGGCCCTTTGACTGTCTCCCTGTCCGACATGCGATGCCTCCACTGTCAGCATGCCTCTCTAAGACTCGGTGAGGAAGCTAATAGATATTCGTATAAAGAGCTGCAAGAACTGGAAGGAGAGAGCCTAATGAGCTGTTTGGTACAGCGGGGAGGCTCAGTTCTGGCAGGAGAGTGTTGCTTAGGAGACATACCACTCTCTCCCATCACACTGCAACCCAGCCAAGTTAAAATTGTGTAAACACGACACGTTGCAAACCCCAGGAGCCGTGCACCTGTTCTTCACTCCAGGTCAGGATCTGCAGAAATCCCTGCTGTACCGATCTCGGGCTCCCTCCTTCCAGTCACAATGCATGCAGCTCTGCCAGTTATCTCTCCCTGAGCCTGTCAGTCATACACTGGCATCCAGAATGGCAAATCAATTAACTTTGTGCCTGTCTGCTCCCTACAGCAAACATTGTGACCAGCAGAGGACATTTCCTCACTACTGCTTCTAATAATAATCGTCAGTGTGCACACTATGTACTTAATATTTCTAGAGCCAAGTTTTTATGGACCATCTAAGACCCCTGTTGTTCACCTGGGTCTTAATCAAAATATTTGCAGCATCACCCCCAGAACCCCCTCTTACCTGAGGCCCCATCTCGGTCCAGCGATGTGCACGTGTCTCAGCCAGCCATCCTCCTTGGCTGAAACACAGCAGCTGAAACCATTGGCTCTTGTCGTTATCAATCAGAGCAAGTGAGGAGGGAGCAAGTGAGACCGGGAGGGGGCTGAGCCATGCTCTTGGTGTCTTATGGACACACAAAGACGGCTTGGGGATGAGCACAAATAAGTGCGTCTGTAGCAAGCAGCTTGCTATGGGAACACTTGGTAAGGGGGAGGGGCAAGGAGAGCTGGCGGGGGGGCCCCAGAAGAGGAGAATCAGGGCTGCTTTGTACAAAACCATTGCACATAACAGGTAAGTATGACATGTTTATTTAACTGTTTATGTGCAGTGGCCAGGTAAGCGCTTCCTCCTGAGTGGACGTTCCTAAACGTCCCTCAGAAGGAGCGGCATCCCGATGTGCGTGTCTCCCCCGGTCATGCCGCATCTCGGAATGGCAGAATGGCACTGTGACTTGTTTAATCACAGCCATCGTGATGTAAACAGCAGGGGGCGGGGTGACGTAAGACATGAGATCGCGCGGCCTACTGGTCTACCCAACCTATTCACCACATGCCAGTCTACTATGCTGTGATGCCCAGAACCCGTTACAAAATGATAATGAGGTTTTTACATTTCAACAACAATGCTCTAAGTTTCCCTCCAAATCATCTGATTATGATAAATTATTCAAAATTCGGCCCCTAATCAATTTTTTTTGCTCCAGCTTCAAGCAGATGTTTATATAAATATTTCTGTAGATGAATCCCTAGTACACTTAACCGGAAGACTTGGCATAAAGCAATACCTCCCCAGTAAAAGAGCCAGACGTGGGGTAAAATTTTACAAGGCATGTGACAGGGCCACGGGTTACACATATGATTTTAAAATTTTTGACGGAAAAGACAGACAGCTAAACCCCCTGGATGCCCTACCTACATGGGAACAAGTGGCAAAATTGTCTGGCAGCTGATATAACCATTGCTTGGGAAAGGTTACCACCTATTCATAGACAATTTCTACACGAGTCTCCCACTTTTCCGCCAATTGTACCGAAAAAAGACTGTGGCCTGTGGGACAGCACGGACCAACTGCAAGGGCTTCCCACAGAGATTGGTCACCAAGAAATTGAAACAGGGGGGAAATGGCCAATATGCGTAATGAAGAGGTACCAGCCCTGAAGTGGAGAGATAACATAAGATATGTCTATATCCTTTCCACAATGCATGATGACACCTTGGTGAAACTGCAGAGAAGAGGGGGTCCCCATCCAGAAGCCAAAATGTGTGCATGACTATAAACTTTACATGGGGGGGTGAATATGAAGGACCAGCTGATGCAGCCCTACTTGGCCACCAGGAGATCACTGTTTTGGTACAAGAAAGCCGCCATTTATTTGATGCAACTAGCCCTGTTCAATTCATGTTATTTTTTCTAAGTGCAGCCAAAGTTCCCTAACCCATCTAAAATTTCAGGAAGACATTATCACAGCCCTTCCCTATCCCCATGGCCAAGCCCCTCAACTAATCTGCTCCGATACATTAGCCAGACTCCATGAAAGGCACTGTCCCGAAATCCTCCCTCTTACCCAAACAGGTCGCAAACCCCCCAAAAAAGTCATATGTGTTCAAGTAGAGCAACTGGCCGTGACACCCGATACTACTGTCCCCAATGTCCCTCCCAGCCAGGCCTCTCTATTGGAGTGTGTGAGACAGGTATGAAGTGTTTGAATCGGGTGTGGTGGCCACCTGTTTCCCATTAAGACGTTAGGTCTTATTTTTAACTATGTGTTGGAGATGGGTGTAGTTTTCTATTATTGCTTATTTATATGAATTTGGATAATCAATAAAGATATTTACCTTACACCGGACTGTCCTCTCTGATGAACCTTTGGGTTCTTCCCATCTTTTTTTTGCATGAATGTTTCAATATTCAGAGGACTACCACCCCTTTATATGAATTTGGATAAGCAATAAAGATATTTAACTTACACCGGACTGTCCTCTCTGATGAACCTTTGGGTTCTTCCCATCTTTTTTTTTGCATTAATGTTTCAATATTCAGAGGACTACCACCCCTAGAGGTTTAACCCATTGTGTTTCATACCTCAGGCTGACGTTGTAAACAGATTCTTGAATCGGGTGGGCTATTTTTTTAGGCCAATTCACTACCCTATCGGATCTGTGTTAAATTGGATGAGCCTTAGGTCCCCCCCCTTCTTTCTCTGTATTGGAGAGTGCTATCGGAACTATCACACTTCACTACACTATTAGTGAAGATGATATTTTTCCAGTTTCCACCATCTGCTATTTCCGTGAATGACCGGACTGTTTATCGACTATGCCTGTGCCAACCATGTTTCTGCCTTCCGTGTGAATTGACCTTGGCCCGTTCAATGACATGCTTTTTGCCTGCCTCCTGAACTGATCATTTGCCCTGCCATTGTACAGTACAGGGGTCTCACACATGTGAGGGGATCCAGAAAAGATTTTCCGAGTGGAGAAAACTTTTTTTCCAGGTTTTTGTTTTCTCGGATCAGGTTCTGGAGACTCAGAGCCTTCGTAGAGATTTGGGTGGGAAGAAGCCTCTACCCCTGTCCTCAGGTCTTACCTGACCAAGGCCTAAATGTTAAAGTGCTGCCTGATGCCATCTGAACTGGCCATGCCTCTGCCTGGCTCCTGAACTGGCCATGCCTCTGCCTGCCACCTGAACTGCCTGCTAAACCATGGACCATGTTCATACTTTGCCATATCTGTCTGCTGCCTGGACTACTCCTTTGGCTGTCTGGACCAATGCTTTGACTGCTCTGGGACGGTATTCCTGCCTGCTAAAACCACAGGTAATTTTTTTTTTTTTTTTTTTTTACCCTTTGCTCAGCAGAATGTATTTTGGGGTGTAATTCTTGGTGTGTACATGCTATGTGTTATAAGCCTGAAGGTGCTACTTGCATGTTGGGCCTATGTATGTGGCCAGGCTGTGAAAAAGTCTCAAACATTGGGTATCGCCATACTCAGGACGAGTAGCAGAATGTATTTTGGGGTGTCATTTTTGCTATGTACATGCTATGCTTTAGAAAGATCTTCTAAATTGACAACTTTGTTAAAAAAAAAAAAAAAAAAGATTTTTCATTTTCTTTCCAAAAACTTGTGGAAAGAAATGACATGTTCAAAAGACTCATTATGCCTCATAGAATATATGGGGTCATTTCGTGGGCAATTCCATTGTCCTGGTGCTCCAGGGCCTTCAAAAATGTGATAGGTACTCAGGAAAAGTCTCACACATGGGGTATCGCCATACTCAGGACGAGTAGCAGAAAGTATTTTGGGGTGTAATTTCAAGTATGCCTGCACCGTGTGTGATAAATAACTTGTAAATATGACAATTTTGTGAAGAAAAAAAAATATATATATATATTTCTTAATTTTCAAAAGCATTGTGGGAAAAAATTGAAACTTTAAAAAATTCACTATGCCTCTTACCAAATACCTCAGATTGTCTTCTTTCCAAAAAGGGGTAATTTGGGAGGGTATTTGTGCTGTCCTGACATTTTAGGGCCTCAAGAAAAGATAGGCCATCAGTGCATCAGGATTGATCAATTTTCAATAATGCATAGCATAGCTTGTAGACATAACTTTCAAACAAACCAATTCTCATACACTTACCAGGATATTTTTCTACCAAAGACATGTAGCAGAATAGACTTTGGCCTAAATTTGCCGAAATTTGATTTTATTAGATTTCTTTTAAAACAGAAAGTAAAAAAAAAAAACTTTTTTTTCCAAAATATTCACTCTTTTTTCACTTATATTGCAATAAATAAAAAATTAAGTGGTGAATAAATACCACCAGAAGAAAGCTCTATTTGTGTGAGCAAAATGATAAAAAAAATCATTTGGGTACAGTGTAGCAGGACTGAGTAATCATCATTCTAGATGCGAAAGCACTGAAAGCTGAAAATTGGTCTGGGAAGGAAGGGGGGAGGGGGGGGCAAGTACCCAGTATTGAGGTGGTACCTCCAAAAAAGGAGTTTAACAGCTTGCCGACCAGCCACTGCAGTTACACTGCAGTAGGTCGGCTTGGCTGCGCGAATCGCCGTAACAGTACGTCGGCTCGTACATGGCATCTGTGGACGAGCGCCAGTGGGGGAGCCAATCAGCGGGTCTGGCTGACTCGATGTCCACCGACCGCCTGCAGTGACAGAACGGGGATCTGCCATAGACAAGGCAGATCTCTATTCTGTCAGGGGATGACACAGAGATCCTGTCTTTCTGCCATGCAGGAAGCTGGATCTGTGTGTTATCCCAGGCAGCCCATCCCCCCACACAGTTAGAATCACACTGGGGGAACACAGGTAATCCCCTTGATCACTCCTGTTAACTCCTTCCCTGCCAGTGTCATTAGTAGAATGTCCATGCATATTTTAAGCACTGATCACTGTAATAATGTCAATGGTTCCAAAAAGAGTGTCAAAAATGTGAGTTAGGTGTCCGATCTGTCCGCCGCAGTCCCGCTAAATAAAATAAATAAATATCGCTGTTCACCACTATTACTAGTAAAATAAAATAAAATAAAAAAAAATGCCATAAATCTATCCACCATTTTGTAGACGTTATAACTGTTGCGCAAACCAAACGCTTTTTTTTTTTTTAATCAAAAATATGTAGCGGAATATAAATTGGCCTAAATTGATGAAGAAATTATAATTTTTTAAATTTTTTATTTGGTGTGTCTTAAAAAAAATCCATTTTTTTTTTATTTTCTGCTATAACAGCTTACCTGTAAAATCCTTTTCGTGGAGTACATCATGGGACACAGAGCCTTAGGTAATTACTTAATGGGTTAAAGGCCACCTTCAGGTGATGGACACTGGTTATACCCAATCCAAGAAGTTCACTCCCTATATAACCCCTTCTCCTTCCAGGAGCACCTCAGGTTTTTGTAGCAAAGCAATATACTTTAATCCCAAAAAAGAGTGGAGGGACCTCTGTGTCCCATGATGTACTCCAAGAAAAGGATTTTACAGGTAAGCTGTTATAAAAATCCTATTTTCTTTATCGTACATCATGGGATACAGAGCCTTAAGTAATTACATAATGGGATGTCCCATAGCAATGCTACTTGAGGGGAGAGAGACACAACCCGGAGGGTAACCCCAGACTTGAGGACCTATACTTCTGCCCGCAGCACACTGCGCCCGAAGGCGATATCCTCATACCGCCTTACATCCAGCTGATAAAATTTTGTGACTGTATGCACTGAAGACCAAGTTGCGGCCTTACAGATCTGAGCCATGGAGGCCTGATGACGCAATGCCCAAGAAGCACTAACCACCCTGGTAGAGTGTGCCTTAACTTGAAAAGGGGGAATCTTACACCTTAAATCATAAGTTTGAATTATCACTTGCTGAATCCATTTAGCGACAGTGGATTTCAACACTGACTGTCCTTTCTTTGGACCCTCTGGCAGAATAAATAAGACAGTCTTACGAATCTGAGCAGTTGCCTTTAAATAGCTTTTCACTGCTCTCACCACATCAAGACAATGTGGTGACTTTTCTTCCCTGGAACATGGTTTTGGAAAAAACGATGACAGGACAATATGCCAGGTGTAACACCACTCTGTCCTCATGAAAAATCAAATATGGCTCTTTACAAGAAAGAGCAGCCAATTCTGAAACCCTCCTTGCTGAGGATATAGCAACCAAAAATACCAACCTTCTTGTCAGAAGGACTAAGGGAATATGTTGTATTGGTTCAAATGGCTGTTTTTTTGTAACACAGACAAAACTAAATTCAAGTCCCAAGGGTTCAAGGGAGGTTTGACGGGCAGATAAACCCGCTTTACCCCTTGCATAAAACCCCGGACTAAAGAATTTGTAGCAAGTGGTCTTTGAAACAAGACCGATAAAGCTGAGACTTGGCCCATAATAGTACTCAAGGCCAATTTAATTTCTATCCCTAATTGTAGAAAGGCAAGAATTCTGCCTATGATATATCTCCGAGGGTGCCAACCCTTGGACTCACACCAGGAAACATAAGCCCTCCCGACCCTATAATATATAGTTCTGGTAGCTGGCTTCCTTGCATTAATCAGGGTAGAGATAACTGACCCGGAAAGCCCACGTTTCTTCAGAATGTGGGTTTCAATAGCCAAGCCGTTAAATTTAGAGGCCGTGAGGTAGGATGGAATATCGGTCCCTGTGAGAGCAGATCTGGCCGTAGTGGGAGGGACCATGGGCCCTCCACTGCCATCTTTACGATTTCTGCATACCATGACCTTATGGGCCATGCTGGTGCCACCAGAATTACCGTCTTTCTTTCCAGCTTGATCCTGCAAAGAAGTCGAGGCAGCAACTGAAAAGAAAGTTAGGGGAATGCATAGATCAGTGAGAACTGATCCCATGGGGTCACCAACGCATCTGTTCCGCATGCGAGTGGATTCCTTGTTCTGGCCACAAAGTTGAATAACTTCATGTTGAACCTGGATGCTAGAAGATCTACGTCCGGGGTCCCCCATCTTTTGCAAACAGCCCGAAATATGTCAGGGTGAAGAGACCATCCCCCTGGGAATAACTGCTGGTGACTTAAGTAGTCCGCCTGCCAATTCTCTACTCCCGGAATGAAGACTGCCGATAGGCAAGGAACATTCCTTTCTGCCCAAGTTTAGAATATGGTTCACCTCTCTCTGTGCTGAGAGACTTTTGGTGCCCCCTTGGTGATTGATATAGGCCACAGCTGTGGCATTGTCAGATTGAATCCTGACAGGACAATCCCGTAACCTGAAAACCCAGGGCTTTAGAGCCAGACGTACTGCCCGAATCTCTAGGATATTAATGGGCAAGGTTCTTTTGGTTCTTGACCACTGTCCCTGGACAGTTGTCTTTTCTAGTACTGCTCCCCAGCCTGAAAGGCTGGCATCCGTCGTTACCACTTTCCAGATGACTGGTCTGAAGGATTTTCCTTTCAACAGATTCTGGGTTTAGTAACAACCAAGTGAGGCTTTGGGACACTCTTGGGGACAGCTGCATTGGCAAGTCTAAGCTTGAATTGTTTTGTTCCAAGCAGACAGGATACTGTTATGCAACAGTCTTGAATGAAACTGGGCATAGGGAACTGCTTTGAATGAAGCCACTATGATTTCTAGCAACCTCATGCAAACGCGAATGGAGGGATCACCATTTGACCTGATCATCCGCACCAGCTCTCTTATGGGGTTGATCTTTGCCTGAGGCAAGAACACCTTTTCCTGAGCTGTGTCTATGATCAGACCCAAGTACTCCAGTCTTTTTAGCAGTATTAAGGAAGATTTCTCTAGGTTGAGAATCCAAACCAAACTTTTCAGATAATTAGTTGTAGCGCGTACGCTTTGCTCCAAACGAGCCACCGACTGATCTATTAGCAATAGATAGTCTAGGTACGCTACGACTGTTATGCCTTGTGCCCTTAACCTGGCTAGAGGTGGGGCCAGCACTTTGGTGAAAACCCGGGGTGCTGTGGCTAGCCCGAAGGGCAGGGCTACAAACTGGAAATGCTGCTGTTCTAACTTGAAACACAGAAACTCTTGATGAGCGGCAAATATAGGGACATGCACATATGCATCCCTGATGTCGATTGATGCCAGAAGTTCTCCTCCTAGAGGGATAGAAACTACTGAACCGATCGTCTCCATGCTAAAGGAAAGGATCTTCAATAACTGATTTTTATTTTTAGATCTAGAATGGGTCTGATATCTCCATTTGGTACCATAAAAATGTTTGAATAAAACCCCAAAACTTGCTCTTTTGTGGGGATCTGTATGATCACCCCTTGAGATATTAATCGGTCTAGTGCCTGAAACAGAGATTGTCTTTTCTCTGGATCTTTGGGAAGGCTTGACCTCAGGAAGCGAGACGGTGGAAAGTATGGAAATTCCAGCTTGTACTCCAGCGTTACCGCGGAGATGACCCATCTGTCCTAAATTTCCTCTTTCCAGACTTCTGAAAACTGCAGAAGTCTTCCCCCCACCTTGGTGAGGGGGGGTTGCCTCTTCATGATGAGGCTTTAGGATTCTGTTTTGCAGGTTTCCGACCCCAGGACTTCTTTTGAGCCTGGGTCTGACTCTGAGATTTTCCTCTAGAGTCTGACGGCGGAGGCCATCGCCACTGCCTAGAGACGGAAGCCTTTGGCGTAGGGGTAGGAGCCCGTTTAAATGAAGGGCGTTTATACTTTCTTTTGACTGGCAAAAGAGTACTTTTCTCACTAGAAATTGTTTGGATATATTTGTCAAAGTCTTCTCCAAATAGTCGCTCCCCATGAAAAGGGAACCCAGTTAGGAGGTTTTTACATGGTGCTTCAGCTGACCAATTTTTAAACCACAGGATTCTACGCATATGCACAAGCATAAGGCGGGACGCCTGGTGAAAAGAATATTTAAAAGCATTTATGGCAAAGCATAAAGCTTTTGGTAGTTCAGCCAATTCCCGTGCAGGGATCGCTCTAAGGGCCTGTTTAAACTGGTCCTTTAGTGATTGACCGATGCCTATTGCAGCGACTGCAGGCTGAGTAACGGCACCTGCAATGGAAAAAAGATTTTAACAGGGATTCCAACTTTTTATCTGTTGGATCCTTAAGCATTTGTGCATTGTCTACGGGACAAGTTAGGCCTTTATTCACATTGGAAATTGCAGCGTCAACTGCTGGTATTTTCCATCTTTTGGAGAATTTCTCCTCCAGGGGGTAGAGAATTGCAAATCTCTTAGGAGGGAGAAAATGCTTATCCGGGTGATCCTTTTCAGCAAAAATAAGTTGTTCTAGTAATGCATGTGCAGGAAACGCATGCAAAGGTTGAGAAGGTTTTAAGGAACCCAAGGAAGAAACCAAGCTTTCAGGAGACTGCGTTAGGGGTGGACCAGACCATCACCGTAAGAGCAATTTCTCCGACTGAGAGGCTAAAAAAAGTTCACCTAATGCTGTTTCCTCCGCAGAGGAATCGTCAGTTTATTTTTCCTCCTGATCGACCGAGGGCAACACCTCATCCTGTGCCCACTGTTCCCCTTGCAAAGGTTCTGAAGTGGGGGAGGGGGATCTAGCAGGCTTCCTATCCATTTGAATGGAGGATGCGATTAAAGCCGCTTATCTTCCTTCCAGACCCTGCAGGGAGGAGGAAAGGACATCTTCAGTCACGTATACAGGGGCTGAGATGTGAAGCAGTTGCACCATCTATTTGTTCCAATGGCTCACCCTGGTTTGCCATAACTGGTAATTCAGGCAAGGATGATAGCGTGGAAATGCGACTTGAGATCCTAACGCCTGGGGGTGAAACCTTTACTTTTTTGTTTTTTGTGGTGTCTTTTTGGTAGGCATAGTCCTAAGTACAAAAACAGAGGCACTATACAAATTGCACTTAATTGCTGAAAATAGTCATGACATTTAAAGCCGCTATAAAGTTCAGCCTAGTGCTGGGAAAAAGGTGTCGTTCCTGTATCAGGAATGCCAGTTTGCAACCCTCACATGTCCCACAGCTCTGTGTCCTTGTGTTGCAGGCTGTTTGTTTTCTCATCAGCTGAGGAAAGACTGTCACAGCTGTAGTTTATCTGTGTATGCCTGCTGTGCGACCTCGTGGAGGTTCACGGCACCGTGCTTAGGCTCCGCTCCTTCCGAGAAAAAATTCTGCCCCTTTTTACATTTAAACTGTTCCTGCGCTTGTGCGTGGCATTTTCGGGTCCACCGACCCAACACGAGGGGGGGGGGGGGGGGGTGGCAGAGACCTGTTTGTAGCAGGTACATACAACAGAAACAGCATTTCAACAGTTAACAACATAAGCAGTACCAGCGGGATCTCCACACCTCCCCGCGACGGGATGTAAGTTGGGTACACCGCTGATATCCCCCTAACCCCTTCAGTGGAGAGAAAAAGAAAACATTTGGCATATTTCTTTTACCTGAGAGGAATCGCCCTGCATGTGCTGCTGCGGCCACACACAGACTGACTGAGCTTTACAGTGAAGACAACAGAGTAAAGTATGTGCATAGACTCCCTCTAGTGGAGAATTTAGGCATGACAACATGTTTTCCCTAATGGAAGAATACCTAGGTGTTTTTAATACCCAAGTTTCTTCCCTTATCTTATCCCCGCCGCAGGATTTACTGAATTAACAGACAATCCAAACTTCACCCATCACGGCGGGCTGCGTTTAGCAAACCATCAGGGACCGGGTCCCTAAAACGGTGTTCCAACTTCCTTGGACCTGTAAAAGCACCCCACTAGGAAAGCTAGGTAATGTAGCAAGACCAAAGCCCTGAGTTCCTGGGGTCCAGCCCTTCAATAAGAGGTGTTACAGGCAAAACCTCGTGCTTCGGATATGAGGCCCCAGGTACCATCCTTTTAGGCCTTAGTGGCACTTTGGATGGATCTGGTCTTTATGAAGGCAATTTAAATCCAGCATGGATCCCTCCTGGAGCTCCTCAGAGCACATCTTCACTCGTGACCAACACCTTAGACACTGGCGAAAATACTGAGGTGCTCCTGGAAGAAGGAGGGGTTATATAGGGAGTGAACTTCTTGGATTGGGTATAACCAGTGTCCATCACCTGAAGCTGGCCTATAACCCGTTAAGTAATTACTTAAGGCTCTGTGTCCCATGATATACGATAAAGAAATATATTTTTTTTCAAAATGGTCAGTCTTTTTTTGTTTATAGCGCAAAAAAATAAAAACTGCAGAGGTGATCAAATACCACCAAAAGAAAGCTCTATTTGTGGGAAAAAAAAGAACATGAATTTTATTTGGGTACAGCATCGCACGACCGCGCAATTGTCAGGTAGAATAACACAGTGCTGTATCGCAAGAAAATAGCCTGTTTATTAAGGGGGCAAATCTTTCTGGGGCTGAAGTGGTTAATATCACTTTAAGCAAAATGGGATAGGGGTATTACAACATATAAATATCTGTTTTCAGTTCCTCACTGTCTGTTTGCAGCACATAACCCCACACACAAAAACATTCCAATCAAGAATATAAGGTACAAAAGAACAGCCATCAACCCTACAAGAAGAGGGCTGGTATCCCTGCAAGAGGGCTTGCAATAGTGCATGCCTCCTGAAATGTGGATACCTACACCATATGCCTGGTCTCTTTTACAGAGTAACTGTTAATAATAACAAAACCTGCGCTTTCTAACATGCTCAGTAGTAAAGCTCCACACTTCTAGGAATGGTATACACAATTCACATTAAAGTCTTGAAACTGATATAAACAGTTCTTCAGCTGGCAAAAACACTTAAGTGGGATCCCAAATCCACAGACCCTCTAAATAATTTTCAAAATCACCAAGTAGCGAGTATACCCGCCACCAGACCGTTTACAGAGCAGCCTATCAAAAGTTGTGACTTTTAGATTACAGGAAGTCTGAATGAGCTTGTTAATGGTTAAAACCAGCTGGACCACTGATTCCAGACTCCCAATCACCTGCTCTCTTTAGTCAGGAACAATGATGAGATGAAGGCATGTTAAGGGCAATAAAAAAGTCAGTATGGCCTTTGGTAGGAGTTGTAGAGGAGGAAAAAGGATTGTGTATTCCAAAAAAAAAAAAAGGAGCACGTCACTGGGAGTCTAGAGTCAGTGGTCCCAGTTGCGTTAGAATCATTCAGACCTGCTCTTATCTAGAGGTCTTAATTTTTGGTAAGCTGTACTACCTATTGGAGGATATTGCTCGTCAGGGGCAACGCTAGGGGGTGGCTTTTGGGGCTACAGCCCCGAATCTGCAGTCCATAGCCCCGAATGTCTTAGCGGGTGCACTGGTGCAGGCTTTTGAGTATAAAGAACGGGCAGTCAGCAGCCGAATTATACTGTCTGTGTGATCCGTCAGGCTGCGGCTCCGCCCACTGCACTGTCACGCCGAGTGATATGCCTGAGGACAGCAACAGACAAACGCGTAGTACTGGATTTCTCCTTACAGCCAGTGCAGCAAGCCCACTACTCTGCTGCCTCTAGAGTCACGCTGGGTCACTATGCCTGAGTGCAGCGGGAGAAAATAAGAACGACCGCGGTGGAAGCGTTAACCACTTGCCGATCGCCGCTATACGTCGGCAGAATGGTACGGGTGGGCAAATGGGCGTACCTGTACATCCTGCCCTCCCCACGCGATCATGCCCCCCCCTCCAGCCCCCCCCCCCCTGTGCCTGAGGTGGGTCAGATTCGTTAGAGAACCGGTCAATCCTTCCCGTGCCTGTGTAAGTGTAAACACAGACAGAGGAAGTGATGTCATCTCTCCTCGTGGAGTCTTTTCGATTCCAGTGAGGGGAGAGAGAACATCTTATCGTGAGTTGCACAACACTACACTAACACCAGTACACGTAGGTACACTTGTCACTCCCCCCGATCGCTCTCCCCTCTACCCCAGTTAACCCTTTCACTCCCTGTCACCAATTGTAGTTTTCAGATTTTTCACTGATCGCTGCATTGGTGTCATTTGTGACTGTAATAAGTGTTAGGGTAGTTAGTAGGCCCAGGTAGGTCTAGGGTACCCCTCTAATAAAGGTTTAACCCCTTGATCGCCCCCAGTTAACCCTTTCACCCCGTCTCCAGTGTCACTAATAGATCTTTTTTCTGATCGTCGTATTTGTGTCACGGGAGACATTAATTAGCCAGATAGTGGATTTGTTTCACCATCAGGTTTTTATAGCATCAGGTGTCCCCATACATTAGCTAATTAAAGGTTTTAACCCCCTGATTGCCCCCTTTTACCCAGTCACCAGTGATCACCGTATTAGTTTTATGGGTGACACTGGTTAGTTCGTTTTTTATAGCGTCAGGGCACCCGCCGTATATTACCCAATAAAGGTTTAACCCCCTGATGACCCCTTAGTAGTATAGTGTCTGAACAAATCGATATCCTTGATCTGATCAGAACTATATTAGCATCCCCAATAGTTTAGTGTTCCCAAAAATGCAGTGTTAGCGGAATCAGCCCAGATACCTGCTAGCACCTGCATTTAGCCCATCCAAGTGCAGTATCAATTGATCACTGTTACTTACAAAAACACAACACACAACTGCAGCATTCGCAGCGTCAGGCCTGATCCCTGCGAACGCTAACAGTTTTTTTGGTAGCATTTGAAGCAGTCACCGACAGTCAGGAGCTTTTTTTCCTGTGAGTCTCAATACTGTGCCAGTAAATTTAGAGACCAAAATGTCAAATCGAAGGTACAGTAGTGAAGAGGCCTACATGTTTCTGAGCATGACAGATAGTAAAGAGGAAGTCACCCATCTGTCAGATTCAGGCTCAGAATATGATCCTGTAAACAGCGGCATCCTGACAGATAACTCTGACTACGGAGTAGGGGTCCCTGCCAAGGTCAGGCGTACCCGACCCTGTTCTTCTGCTGTTGTTTGAGGTGCAAGAACCGCAGGGCTCTCGTATGGAGCAGAGAGCCAGTACTAGTGCCGCTCATCCTTCTGGAGAATTGGCAAACACCCTGGTTGTGGTCAAACCAGCACTGCAGTATCACGTGGTGACGTGGCAATTCCCATAAGTGCAGTTCAAGCTGGTGAGGGGCTAGCACAACTAGTGCCCCCCAGCCACCAAGAAGACAAAGACAGGCCCGTTGAGCCCATAACGTGCTTCCAGCTGCAGCTGCATTTGCCAATCTCAATTGGGAGCCCACCACTTCTGCAGCACCCATACTTCCCCGTTCACTGACCAACCCGGAATTCAGGTGGAAACGGTTGATTTTATGTCATTTGATTCTTATTTGCTGTTTTTCACAGGAGATCTCTATAGATCTATTGTGGACCAGAGCAATTTGTATGCTGGTCAATTCATCGCCGCTACTCCCCATTTGACCCTTGCCAGAGAATGGAAACCTATTACGGTTTCCGAATTTAAGACCTTTCTGGGCATATCCCTCCTCATGGGCATAACTAAAAAGAGTGAGTTGCGGTCATTGGTCCACTGACCCAATTCACCATATGCCAGTGTTCTCTGCCTCCATGGCCAGGGCACGATATGAGCAGATCTTGCGGTTCATGCACTTTAATGATAATGAACTCTGTCATCCTCGGGGTGACCCTGGATGCAATCGGCTCTACAAAATTTGGCCCCTCGTAAACCACTTCAACCAACAGTTTGCAGCCTTGTTTACTCCCGATCAAGTTGTCTGCGTTGATGAGTCCCTGATTAAGTTTTCTGGCTGCTTGTCTTTCAAACAGTATCTTCCCAACAAGCGTGCCAGATATGGGGTCAAGATGTACAAGCTCTGTGACAGGGCAACAGGCTATACATATAGTTTTATGGTTTACTAGGGAAGAGATGGTTACGTAGAGCTGGAGAACTGCTCAGACTACATAGGGAACGCTGGTAAGATTGTGTGGGACTTGGTGTCAACCTTATTCGGAAAGGGGTACCACTTGTATGTGGACAATTATTACATGAGTGTGCCACTTTTTAGTCACTTGTTTGATCATAGAATTGGCGCATGTGGCACCGTGCTAACTAATCGCCGGGGCTTACCCCAGCGGCTTGTAGATTCCCATCTTAGGCTGGGGGAGAGAGCCTGTTTGAAGTGTAATAATTTGGTGGAGGGATAAGATAAGATTTCGTTCTGTCCTCCCTTCACGCAGACACGACGGTCCAAATTCCTACGACGACTGGTGTTGTGGAGAAACCCCTCTGTGTCCACAAACATAACCGTAATATGGGAGGGGTGGACCTCAACAACCAGTTGTTGGCGCCGTACCTATTTGTCTGTAAGGCCAGAAGCTGTTACAAAAAAGTGTCTGTATACTTATTCCAATTGGCTCTGCTGAATGCTTATGTGCTATACAAAGCGTCAGGATGAACTGGATCCTTCCTTAAATTCCAGGAAGAGATCGTCACAGCCCTTCTATTTCCAGACGGTGCTGTGCCCCAACAGGAGGGGGGGTTGCGCTATCTGGGCATTTCATGGCCTCCGAAACTGTGATAGGAAGTGAGAAGTGAAATAAAAAATGTACGCCCTTAGAAAGCCTGAAGACGGTGATTGGTTTTCGAGGTCCTGTACGTGGTTAGACTGCCAAAAGGTCCCACACATGTGGTATCCCCATACTTAGGAGAAGCAGCAGAATGTATTTTGTAGTGTAATTCCACACATGTCCATGTCGTGTTTGAACAATATATCATTTAGTGACAACTTTGTGTAAAAAAAAAAAAAAAAAAAGAAAAATTATTTTTCTCGTAACTTGTGGCAAAATATAAAATATTCCATGGACTCAACATACCTCTCAGCAAATAGCTTAATGTGTCTTCTTTCCAAAATGGGGTAATTTGGGGGGGGGGGGGGGGGGGTGCTATCTTGTCATTTTATGGCCTCCGAAACTGTGACAGGTAGGGGTTTGTACTGCCCTGCCATTTTAGCACCTCAAGAAATGAGATAGACAGTCATAAACTAAAAGCTACGTAAATTCCAGAAAATGTACCCTAGTTTGTAGACGCTATAACTTGGGCGCAAACCAATAAATATATGCTTATTGACATTTTTTTTTACCAAAGACATGTGGCCGAATACATTTTGGCCTAAATGTATGACTAAAATTTAGTTTATTGGATTTTTTTAATAACAACAATTTGAAAATATCATTATTTTTCAAAATTTTCGGTCTTTTTCTGTTTATATCACAAAAAATAAAAATCGCAGAGGCAATCAAATACCATCAAAAGAAAGCTCTATTTGTGGGGAAAAAAAGGATGCAAATTTAGTTTGGGTAAGTGGTTAAGGTAAGTGGTTAAGGTTCTTCTGGGGAAAAAATCTCTCTCTCTCATCACTTATTGGGATATTAAAAAAAAAAAAAAAAAAAGTAGCAGACTACATGACCTAAATTGATGAAGAAATTTTTTTATTTTTTTAATTTGTTTAATTTTAATGGATGTGTAAACTTTTTTTTTTTAAATTGTCTCTCATTTTTGTTTATAGCGCTTAAAAAAGAAAAACCACAGAGATGATTATATACTACCAAAAGAAAGCTCTATTTGTGAGAAAAAAGGACATCAATTTTGTTTGGGTACAGCATCGCACGACCGCGCAATTGTCAAAGTAACGCACTGCCGCAATGGCCTGGTCAGGAAGGAAGTGAAACTTCCAGGGTGGAAGTGGTTAAGCCAATGACATTGGGAGGGAGAATGGCCCTGGGGTGGAAGAATGAAGGTGTTGGATTCTCTATCGCTTTTTAGTGGTGTTGTCTGGGAGAATGTGGATTTATTTTTTTTAATTGGTTCCCGACCAGCCGCCGGTTATACTGTGGCAGGTTGGCTCCCCTGGGCGAGCCGCTGTAACTGTACGTCGCCCCCTTAAGACGCTGTAGGAGGCACGCACAGGCAGCATGTGCCTGGAGCCGATGCGAGTGCCTGGCGGGTGTGATGACCGCTGGGCACCCGCGTTCACTCGTGACTGAGTGAAAACTGTGTGTGTAAACACACAAATCCCGGTTCTCTCAGGGGCGAGGAGACAGATTGTGTGTTCATACTAAGTATGAACACCGATCTCTCTCCTCCTCTAGTCAGTCCCCCCCCCCCCCCCCCACAGTTAGAACACACCTAGGGAATACAGTTAACCCCTTGATCGCCCCCTAGTGTTAACCCCTCCCCTGCCAGTGACATTTATTTTTAAAGCACTGCTCGCTGTATAATTGTCAATGGTCTCAAAAACGCGTCAAAAGAGTCCAATTTATCCGCCGGAATATCGCAGTCCCCATAAAAATCGTAGATCACCGCCATTACTAGTAAAAAAATAAATAAATAAATAAAAATGCCATAAATCTATCCCCTATTTTGTAGACACTATAACTTTTGTGCAAACCAATCAATATACGCTTATTGCGATTTTTTTTCAAAAAATATGTAGAAGAATACATATATCGGCCTAAACTGAGGAAAAAAAATAGTTTTTTTTTTTAAATTTGGGATATTTATTATAGCAAAAAGTAAAAGATATTGTGTTTTTTTTTCAAAATTGTCACCCTTCTTTTGTTTATAGCGCAAAAAATAAAAACCGCAGAGGTGATTAAATACCACCAAAAGAAAGCTCTATTTGTGGGGAAAAAAGGATGTCAATTTTGTTTGGGCGTCGCACGACCGCGCAATTGTCAGTTAAAGCGACACAGTGCCGTATCGCAAAAAATGGCCAGGTCATTGAGCAGCCAAATCTTCCGAGGCTGAAGTGGTTAAAAAGTGAACTTAATCTTTCTAGGATGCTGCATCTGGTGACAAGCGACGGTGGCAAGTGACACACTGCATCTGGTGACAAGGGATGTGGCAACATGCCCAGGGCTCCCACTGATTCTGCATTATGGTGAGTTGAACCACTTCATTAAATATTACAATTTAACAATAGAAACAATGCGCTTCAATCACACCGACACCATATCAACCATGGAGCCATGATGATTGAAGTGCCAATATCAGCCATTGCCCGAAAAAAGTTGCTTACCACCGGCATGCCCCCCCCCCCGCAGACCTAGCAATGCCCCTGTTGCTCATTACCTGGTGGTTTTAGAGATCACCTACAAGATCTGTGTATTTGGGATCCCACTTGTACAGAATAGGCACATCTAAACAGGTCTCATTTCATAATAATGCAACATAAAACATTGCAGCCTGCCTCTATTTAGGACATCTGCTTCTGTGTATATTTCAAAGCTTCTGTGACCTTCATAGTGATCATTGGAAGAATACATGCTGCAAAACATTGCTCAAACAAGTATGGGGGTAACCAGTTTTAATTTTGCACATTAATCACAGATGTAGTTTTCTTCTTTTTTTTAAGTGTACATGCTTTTTCTTGCACTTGCCATGACAAGTTGGCAATTGTTAACCACAAGAAATTTTTCATTTATGTAGTGTGTTTACCTACCAAGATTTTGCACCATGAAGAAGTTTTTTTCAGCAGTAAGACTTCCTAATTTCAAGTGTCACTAAACCGACATCATAAAAAACTAAACTATGTCATCAAAAAATAAATGGTATATTACATGATGTTTATACTCACTCAGTCACTATGATATTCGTTTTCTGTATAACCTGATAGATCCCACTGTTCTCTATCTCCACCTTTTGTTAATGTCCCCAATGCAGTTGGGGATTTTGCAGCTGTGGTGGCAACTTTGCACATGCTCAGTTTTCAGTGAGTTTCTATGCTTGGCATTTCCTCCCCATCACATCTGAGTAGCCCATGTGACTATAGAGTCACACATGTGGGCGTATATACAGTGGTAAATGACAGCCCATTCCCTCCCAGGGGTGGGATATTACATGTAGATTTATGGAGGCTTCACCACCCTCTTATTCTAAGACACAGGCTGGAAGGGCATGACACAGCTTGCGACTGACAGAAATACACCCACATCATGTTATTGCCAAAAAAATAATAAAGATCTAATTTCAAATATATATTTGTATTATAATTTAAAACGGTTTAATATTTTTTTACTCTGTATTCCAAAGGCTGTTTTTTTTTTTTTTTTTGTGACCAGCAGTAGAGGACTAGAAGCATCTCTTGCTTATGCTTCCCTACAGACAGGCTGGGAAAAAGCTGGGTCATGTGACAGCTGTATATCGATTAGGAAAAAGGTAGTTAGATGTTTTGTTTTTTTATTAAAATAATTACAGTGCCATCATCCAATTACAGAAATAGAAGGGGCAATGTAAATTAAACAGTGTGTTTAGTATCAGTTTAAGTTTTCAGCTCTGCCCCCTCTCATGGACATTATTCTACAGTGTAGACAATATAGACAATATAGAATAAAAAAAGTCCAACAGAGCAAGACTAGCTAATAATAACCACAGCAGGTGGACAGGCTTAGGTGCCCATATCTTAATGCCTGGGTCCTCTAGAAGTCTATAGGAATCCAACAAACTGAACCAAATCTAGAGGTCTGATTTTTACAATACCTTTAACATCTGTATGTAAAGTTTACATATTTTTTAGCTATAGTTGCCTGGTGGACAGGAATGGGTGTAATTACAAATAGACTTTGTTACACTTTAATTAATGTATGTGAGGTATGTATAAGGATGATGCATCCCAACTTACCTGGCGGTACTGGTACTGCTGACTGGTGCGCATCATGTGCAAATACATATCATACACAAACATAGCCATCTCTGGCATGTTTTTAATAACCTGGGCTGGGTAAGGTGGCATCTCACCATTCTGTAAATGGAAAACAAGGCATTAGCCAGGACTTCATACCACAGTCAGATATTTGACATCGTACTGCGTATCAATCAATAAAAAGAAATGTGTGTGTTTTCTGTTCTAGTAGCTTCCATAGAAGGATAAAACTCCTCAAGAAATGCAAAAATAGTAGGTCACTGGAAAATGATTTTCCTTGCCTCCATTTTCCCAGCATCATTGGAGAATCCAGTTTAGCAGAAGTCTGGCAATTACATGAAAATACTTCCACATTTTACACAATTATTGTTTGGAGTCAGTCTGCCTCTGATTGCTAAGAATTGTAACAAGATTGACTTGACGTTAGAAGAAAACACATCCTTCTGCCAAGCTGTACTCTCAGGGTTTCATCATCATTAGAAGACTTCATCCTTGCTGGTACTTAAAGGATAGGTACATCTTTTAGAGCATGTTTTGAGTTGTTTTTGTGTTTATCTTAAAGAATAGCAAAATATTTATTTATGACAGCCAACCTCCCATCCCTATCTCAAATCAGTGGTCAGCCTTGTCCGAGATGTGGTTTATATCTCTTTAATTTTCCCCATTAGTGGGCCATAGCGTGTATATATATATATATATATATATATATATATATATATATATATATATATATATATATATACACACACACACACACACACACACACAGTGGGTAAAAAAAGAATCACCCCCCCTTAAATTAATCACATTGTGTTGCTTTGCGGCCTGAAATGAAAACATGGTTTTTATTTACTAGTGCAACTTATAACACCCAAGTGAAAGACATAACACCAACACGACAGAAAAAAACAAAAAACATCAAACACTAAATCATGGAGTTGGAAAAAAGGATATATCGCCTTGTGCCAGTATTTTGTTGGACCACATTTTGCTTTAATTACAGCCTTTAGCCTGTTGAGATATGTCTCTACTAACTTTTCACATCTAGACTTTGCAATATTAGTCTCATCTGACTACTTTAAAACGCACCTTGAAGATCCTGAGGGCACATGAAAAAGGGTGTTATGGTCAGATTAGAATAAAATTTAATTATTTGGCCTCAACACCAAAGGATATGTCTGGCGGAAATCCAATACAGCTCACCATCCAAATAACACCATTCCTACAGTAAAGCATGGAGGTGGTAATATCCTGTTATGGGGGTGTTTCTCTGAAGCAGGAACTGGAGCATTTGTCAGAATAGAAGAAAAATGAATGGGGCAAAATACAATCACATTCTAGAGGAAAATCTGCTGCCCTCTGCTAGAAAGTTGTCAATGGGAAGAAGGTTTACCTTCCAACATGACAATGACCCAAAGCACACAGCAAAATTGAGCACACAGTGGTTGACGGAGAAAAAGGTGAATGTCCTTGCATGGCTTAATCAGAGCCCAGAATTAAACCCCACTGAAAATCTGTGGAATGACTTGAAGAATGCAGTCCACAAACGGTCACCATCAAATTTACTGAACTTGAGCAGTACTGCAAAGAAGAGTGGGCTTGTATTGTAAAGTCTAGATGTGCAAAGTTAGTAGAGACATATCCCAACAGACTAAAGGCTGTAATTAAAGCAAAAAGTGGTTCAAAAAAATACTGACACAAGGGGGTGATCCCTTTTCCAACTTTCCAAAAAAAAAATCTGACATGTTGGTGTTGTGTCTTCTTTTCAGGCTGCAAAGCAACAAAATGTGATTTTAAAAGGGGTGTGGATTCTTTTCTATACCCTATATACACACACACACTGTATAAGCAGCTCACAAACACTAATCAAGAAGCCATCTTCTTGCAAATCTGCACCTAGCCAGGAAGTTAGATGGCCTCTCCATTAGGGTCTTAACAAGGCTGCATGCCATGGCCGTTGGGCTCAGTAGAGACGATGTAGAGCCACTGCAGCACATAGTATTTCTTAAAACAGACACCGCTTAAAAATAGTGTTATCTCATTATCTTTTTGTCTATAGATTAGATAAAAAATAATGTCATTTTTGCAACAAATATCACCAAAGGAAAGCCTTGTTTGCCTACCCCAAAAACAATATCTGTATTATTCGGTTATCTTAAAGTAGAACTATAGGCATAGCTTTTTCTTTTTTTTCTTTTGACTAGAGAAAGGGAGGGTTATAACCCTTGTCAATTTTTTTTTTTTTTTTTTGCCATCTGTGGCCCATTTTGGAGATTTCCCATCACTTACTGTCCCAGCCAAACAGGAAGTGAGAGGAAATTACTGCAAATTAAGTGAATCCCTTGGGGACCACCCAGGTCAGCAGAACTAGTGTCCCCATTGGAAGATTTTACCTCTATTACTTTTCTAGGGACAACCCCAAAATGTGATAAGGGTAAACAGGACAAATAGAGAGGGGGAATCTCATTAAAGGGGGCACAGACAGCAATAACAACTGACAGGGGTTCCAATCCCTCTCCACTCTATCCAAACCCAAAAAAAAGTTTTGCCTTTAGTTGTACATTAGGAAATGACAACGTAATAACAAGGCCCACAGCAGAAATTAAAAAAAAAAAATGTTTTTTATCTAGAAGTAAAAACCCTATAAAAGACTATACTTTTCCTTAATTCCAAAAAAACAACATCATGTAACAATTCAAACAGTAGAGTCCCAGCTCACTATCCTAACTGGTGATTTAGAACCTAACCAAGCTCTGTTTGCTCCACCTGTGGACATTCTTCTGAAAAGAGTAACCAGCTGTTGAAGCACAAGTAGCTGGGGTTTTTCCTAAACTCAAGATCTTAATGTTCTGGTATATGTGAGGAGTACCTTGTAAGGTCTACTAGTATATTTCTTTCTTCAATGCAGTGTTTGAGCACATCAAATATGGAAATTACTTACCATCCTCTGTGTTGGGAAGGACTCATTGGGTAAAATGTGCAGTCGCAGTGGACGAGCAGTAAGCTGATTGAATGCAGGGGTCAATTCAAAGCAGTTCTGAAAGAGAGAGACTCGAGCGAATATGTACAGACCAAGACGGGCTCTGGACATTGCTACCACTAAGCGTCTGACATCCCTAGAAGAACACAAAGACAGCACAAGTTACTGACTATTCTCTGAGAAATACAAAAATATGAAATCTTTTGGATTTTTGAAACTTTTTTTAACTAATAAAAAAATGAAAAGTGGGGCATGCAAAATTATTCGGCCCCCTTGCGTTAATACTTTGTAGAGCCACCTTTTGCTGCAATTACAGGCTGCAAGTCGCTTGGGGTATGTCTCTATCAGTTTTGCACATCGAGACTGAAATTCTTGCCCATTCTTCCTTGCAACACAGCTCGAGCTCAGTGAGGTTGGATGGAGAGCGTTTGTGAACAGCAGTTTTCAGCTCTTTCCACAGATTCTCGATTGGATTCAGGTCTGGACTTTGACTTGGCCATTCTAACACCTGGATACGTTTATTTGTGAACCATTCCTTTGTAGATTTTGCTGTATGTTTGGGATCATTGTCTTGTTGGAAGATAAATCTCCGTCCCAGTTTCAGGTCTTTTGCAGACTCCAACAGGTTTTCATCCAGAATGGTCCTGTATTTGGCTGCATCCATCTTCCCCTTAATTTTAACCATCTTCCCTGTCCCTGCTGAAGAAAAGCAGGCCCAAACCATGATAACTAGTTATGGTAACATTGGGCACCCAAAGAATTCCCTTAGTTTACAGCATTTTTATCTTACTTCCTGTTTTGGCTATGGGACAGGATGTGAAGGTAAGTCTCTCCAATAGGACACAGATGGCAAGAAAAAAAAGAAAAACTGACAGGGGTTTTAACCCTCCCTTACTCTAAAAGAGTTTTACCTAGTTTAATTTTAAAGATCATTATGCTGTACAGCATTATTGTTAGGTTTATGGCCAAGTCTCTTGAGGGTGCTTATGATTAACATTTAATTAAACGCAAATGGGAAATTCTTCTAGGCAATAATTTTTAGCCATCATGTTCTGTCACTTGAAGGAAAAGTTTACCTCTTAAAAAAAAAAAAAATTATAAATGCACATCTTTTTGCAGGAAAAAAAATTGTGCATTATTATTTCTTTTATTAAGAGCCTGCAAAGCATTGGACCCACGCTCAGGAGATTGCTGGCGCAATGCAAAACTCCTGCAGACTGTGTGTAAGCTGTCTGCTCAAACCTCAGGTCACAGCAGCATCCAGACGGCCACCTGCACACAGGACATTAGCTTGTAACCAGGTATGCTGCTACTCATTGCTCTGTAGGATTGAATGCACTAATGAAAAAAGATGCTTCCATGTTATCAACATTCTTGATTTTAATATTGCTTATAGGGTGATACTAGGGACGGGGTTTAACCTGCCATGATTTCTGTTTTTTGGCATGTTTGCCCATATGATCCAATGCTTTCCACATTTGGACCTATGTGTGTGTGTAATATAAATATATATATATATGTGTGTGTGTGTTTCTAATGGCAAGCACTTGCATATATTCCAGCCCCCTTTTTTTGAATCCCATTCCCCACCTCAAGGACTGGGGGTTTAGCGCTTATGTGCATATATTTTCTTGTTGAAATATGATACTATTTGTATCAATTGTATTATCACATTATAACAGGACTGTTAATATGGGAATCCATTAGGATAGGAGTAGAGGGGCCCTGCTGTCTTTGGGTTTCCTTAGGTAATCTCTATGGTCATATATTTTGTTACACTTCAAGGATACATTTTTGTGCAGGCCTACATATGGGAGTACAATATGCTGACTACATATACTCTGATTATCTCACAGCATTTGGAATCTAGCCAATTCAGGACTGTGTTCTGTGTGCATGATGTGACTCTACATGCGGGTACATCCTTTTGTTTTCAATTTGCAGCATACTCCGATATATGGGTATCTCACTCTTATTTTATGTCAGTGCATCCTCATATCCTGTGTCTCAATTTCAGGATTCTGTCCATCTGGCCTCAGTGTTCTCGGTCTTCCCCAGCAGGGGCAATACTGTTTCTTTCTCGAACATCACGGGACACAGAGCCACAGTAATTACTGATGGGTTATATAGGGTATCACTGGTGATTGGACACTGGCACACCCTATCAGAAAGTTCAACCCCCTATATAATCCCTCCCCTTGCAGGGATACCTCAGTTTTTACGCCAGTGTCTTAGGTGATGGACGTGTAAAGATGAAGGTCAGCCGAAGCACCATGTAAGAAACTCCTGGCGGGGTTTCCATTTCGTGGTGAAAGGTTGTTTGGAGAGGACTTTGATAGCTATATCAAGAGAATCTCTTGTGGGAAAAGCACTCTCTTACCTGTTAAGAAGAGTAAGCGTCCATCTTTCAAACGGACTCTCTCCCCAGCGCCTGGGGCTTCAGCCTCCAGGCAGTCTCGACGGCCTCCTCTGTCTGGGCCCAGGGACAACAGTCAACCCCAGGGACAGAAAAAGTCCTGGGTGAAGAAGCCTACTAGGCAAAACACTAAGACCTCTGCATGAGGGGGCGTCCCCGCTTGCTCGAGTGGGGTGGAAGACTGCGGCAGTTCTCAGGGCTCTGGCAGGAGGATTTCCTGGACAGATGGGTAATCTCCACGGTAACCTTTGGGTACAAGCTGGAGTTTCAGGAATTTCCCTCTACTCCAGTGGTTCTCAACTCCAGTCCTCAGGGCCCCCCAACAGGCCAGGTTTGCAAGATAGCTGAAATACATCACAGGTGATATCACTTGCTGCTCAGTGATTGTAGTATTCTAGTCTGCAACTCCCCAAGGTAATACTTAAAATCTGGCCTGTTGGTGGGTCCCGAGGACTGGAGTTGAGAACCACTGCTCTACTCGGTTCCTCAGATCAGGTGTTCTCAGAGACCCAGAAAATAAGCAGTCGTTCCTTCTAGCATTAGAGCGACTTTTGTTGCAGGAGGTCATTATGATGGTTCCCGCAAAGGACCAGGGATTGGGCTTCTATTCCAACCTTTTTACGGTCCAAAAACCAAATGGGGATGTCAGGCCCATTCTGGATTTAAGGGATCTGAATCGATTCTTAAGGATTCAATCCTTCCGCAGGGAATCAATTCGGACAGTAGTCTCCATCCTGCAGGGAGGAGAATTTCTGGCATCAATAGACATCAGAGATGCATATCTGCATGTGCCCATTTTTGCGCCAAGTTTCTGCACTTCGAGATAGGAGGGCGCCATTTCCAGTTTGTGGCTCTGCCCTTTGGGATAGCCACTGCATCTCGAGTGTTCACAAAGATCTTGGCTCCTCCTCTGGCCAGATTAAGGGCTCAGGGTATAGCTGTCATAGCATACCAAGACGACCTGCTACTGATAGACCAGTCGGTAGCCTCTTTGAACGGAAACTTGAGGACCACAGTCAGGTATCTGGAACACCTGGGTTGGATCCTCAACTTAGAAAAATCTTTCCTAAAACCAGTAAGAAGACTGGAGTATTTAGGTCTGATCATAGATACAAGCCAGGAGAAAATATTTCTACCCCAGGCAAAGATCGCTGCTTTAAGAGAGCTGATTCTGGCAGTCAGGTCCAAGAAGGGTCCTTCTGTCCGCCTTTGTATGAGACTACTAGGGAAGATGGTGTCTTCATTCGAAGCAGTTCCCTATGCTCAGTTTCATTCAAGAATGCTGCAACACAGTATTCTGTCGACCTAGAACAAGAAGGTTCAGGCATTAGACTTTCCGATGCACCTATCACATGCGGTGCGTCAGAGCCTCAATTGGTGGCTCATACCCGAAAACCTGCAGAAGGGCAAATCCTTTCTACTGGTTACCTGGACGGTGGTAACAACAGATGCCTGTCTGTCAGGTTGGGGAGCAGTTCTGGAACAGTCTGCGGTTCAGGGGATATGGTCCTAGACAGAGAGGACCTTACCCATCAACATTCTGGAGATCCGGGCGGTATATCTAGCCCTAAAAGCCTGGACTCTCAGGATACAGGGCTGCCCAGTCAGGATCCAGTCCAACAATGCCACAGCAGTGGCTTATGTCAATCATCAGGGAGGCACCCGGAGCCGAGCTGCTCAAAAGGAGGTGAACCAGATCTTAGTCTGGGCAGAGGTGCATGTGCCATGCATATCGGCAGTTTTTATTCCAGGGATAGAGAACTGGCAGGCGGACTATCTAAGTCGCCAGCAGTTACTTCCATGGGAATGGTCTCTACACCCCAACGTCTTTTGGGCCATATGCCAAAGATGGGGGGTCCCAGATGTAGATCTCTTTGCATCCCGATTCAACAAAGATTTGTGGCAAGGACGAGGGATCCTCTTGCATGCGGGACGGATGCGTTGGTGATTCCGTGGCATCGGTTCTCACTGATTTACGCATTTCCGCCTATTCTGCTACTGCCACGACTCCTTCGCAGGATCAGGCAGGAAAGGAAGTCAGTACTTCCGGTGGTCCCCGCTTGGCCCAGAAGGACTTGGTATGCAGAAGTAGTAAGGATGACGGTGGGTTCCCCGTGGACCCTACCGATACGCCCAGACCTGTTATCTCAAGGTCCAGTGTTCCATCCTGCCTTACAAACGCTAAATTTGACGGTTTGGCTATTGAGACCCACGTTCTGAAGAGTCGTGGGCTTTCAGGTCCTGTCATATCTACCTTGATTAATGCAAGGGAGCCAGCTTCCAGGATGATTTATCATAGAGTCTGGAAAGCTTATGTATTCTGGTGTGAATCCAGAGGTTGGCATCCCAGAAAATATGTCATCGGTAGAATTCTTGATTTTCTACAAATAGGATTAGAGATGAAGCTGGCCTTGAGTACCATCAAGGGCAAGGTCTCGACTTTATCAGTATTATTTCAACGGCCACTTGCTTCGCATTCTTTGGTCCGAAACTTTATGCAGGGGGTGATGCGTCTTAATCCTCCGGTTAAAGCGCCCCTAAACCCCTGGGACTTGAACTTGGTCCTGGCTGTGTTACAGAAACAGCTTTTTGAACCAATAAGTCAGATTCCTTTGGTCTTGTTTAAAAGGAAGTTAATTTTTCTGGTGGCCATCTCTTCTGCTAGAAGAGTTTCAGAATTAGCAGCCCTTTCCTGTAAGGAGCCTTATTTGATTATACACAAGGATAGAGTGGTACTGCGCCCTCATCCTAGTTTTTTACCGAAGGTGGTTTCTGATTTTCATGTAAACCAAGACATTGTTCTGCCTTCCTTTTTTCCAGAACCTTTTTCTCCGGAAGAGAGATCTCTACATTCGTTGGATGTAGTAAGAGCAGTCAAGGCCTATCTCGGGGCAACTGCTCAGATTCGCAAAACGGATGTTTTGTTTGTGCTGCCAGAGGGTCCCAATAGAGGACAAGCAGCGTCAAAAGCTACCATTTCTAAATGGATTCGACAGTTGATTATCCAGGCTTACGGTTTGAAACAGAAGATTCCGCCGTTTCAGATCAGGGCACATTCCACAAGGGCTATTGGTGCTTCTTGGGCAGTGCATCACCGGGCCTCTATGGCTCAGATCTGCAAGGCCGCAACCTGGTTGTCAGTCCATACATTCACCAGATTCTATCAGGTGGATGTGAGAAGGCATGAGGATATCGCCTTTGGGCGTAGTGTGCTGCAGGCAGCGGTACAGGGTCCTCGGGTCTGATTGCACCCTACTTGGTCATGGTCCCCCCCCCTCAGGTAGCATTGCTCTGGGACATCCCATCAGTAATTACTGTGGCTCTGTGTCCCCTGATGTTCGAGAAAGAAAACAGGATTTTTATAAACAGCTTACCTGTAAAATCCTTTTCTTTCGAAGGACATCATGGGACACAGAGGTCCCGCCCCTCTTCTAATATACTATATTGCTTGGCTACAAAACTGAGGTATCCCTGCAAGGGGAGGGATTATATAGGGGGTTGAACTTTCTGATAGGGTGTGCCATTGTCCAATCACCAGTGATACCCTATATAACCCATCAGTAATTACTGTGGCTCTGTGTCCCGTGATGTCCTTAGAAAGAAAAGGATTTTACAGGTAAGCTGTTTTAAAAAATCCTATTTTTTTGGCCCCCTTTAAATATTGACTTTACAGTTACATTTTTAATCTATAACAGCTGCAAAGTGGGTGAAGCTATCAGACACTCTATGCGACAGTTTTCTTTATTTTAATACAACATGGAATCTATACATGTACATGACTGGAATAAACTTGAGTTGGGAATTCCCTATTCATTGTACTAATGTATTGAAATGTAAATGAATTTTGAAGAAATCTGTGTATTTACATTTATAGACAATTGATACCCTATTAACCCCTGATGAAGGAGATGAAAGCCAGCTCTGAAACGTGTTGGGTAAGGATATCGCATTGCTTTGTCATGTTTCTCTGTCATGATGTATTTCCAGTTGTTCACATCATGTTTATTCCATGTTTCCAATTTTAATTATTTTTTTCTATCAATAAATGAATTTTATCTATACTTCATTGTACTACTACTAAGTGCCTTAAAAGTGTCACCCCTAGGGCTTACCTTGTTTTCAGTCACATATAGGGAGGTGGCACATTAGGGAATAGTATTTACCAATTTTTTCATATACCTCACACAAGCAGGCAATTACACACTGACAGAAAGAAAACAATGAACTACCTAGAGCGCTGAACAGCACACAGGTAGTTCATTGAGTACTAGAAGCCGACATCCATACAGGTTTTTGGTACTTGTAGTTCTCCCATTCACAGAACACTGTAAATGAATGACGCAGCCAGGTGGGTGGTTTCAATTGTGACAGCGAGTTTGGGGAGAAGATCCTCAACTTGCTGTCACTAGAGGCGGCGGGTCAGGGAGAGGCTGCAATAGTGGGAACATGTTACATGTTCCACCCTAAAAACGGGTGAAACACTTAACATGTTCCCAAAGGTGACCTTATCCTTTATTCGTGATAAAACTGACATGAAATTCTTTCTCTCATACAATCCTAATAATGTTAGACCCAGGGCTTGAGGTTTCCTTTAATATTGGAAAATCTGTGCATGGACTTTGTTTGTCTTGTCCCCATAGAACCTAATTATAGCTTGTAATTTTAGTTTAGTCCCATCATTGTGCCATGCAAGGTTTTAAGAACCCTGTTGTAATTCTAGCAGTCAGCACAGAGCATCAGGTGTGAGAGACACTGCTTTGAAGATAAAAAAAGTAAAGTGTGTGTGGCATAAAATTGGTGGCCTGACAAAAAACATATGGATGATGCTTTCTGGAGATTATGGTGCTGGTAATGGTAAGTAGTATGTAATACGATACTGGTAACACACATTCAAATCTAAACCACTTTTAACAAGCTTAAAATCGAATGGATCAAGGTAAGACACAGGTTGTCTATTTTTATGTAAGGGATGGTGATAGGCTGCCTTGATCTGTTCCATCCTTTTGCAACTGAAAACTGGTTGAATGTGGTTACATTTCCTAGAAAATTGCTCTCTGCGTGTTCAGTATTAGCCATGTCCATCCTACACAATCTTGGTTTGCCCATATTTGCTGGTACACCATAACACAGACTGCAAAGTATTCATTGTGACAGCTCCAGACAATGAATCCAGCCTGTAACACACCAGACAAACTTTAGGATAAACGAGCTGGAACAAAGAATGTACACAGTGCTGTAACTTGGATCTGGCAAATTACAGATCTTTGTTCAGAGCTTCTGCTAAACAAATATGTTTCAACACTTCAAAATCACTCAGTACTATACTAACTTTACACCACAAACAGCTTAAATGTCTACACAATATCCACACTATTACATAGCGCCTTCCTTGCCATCAGTTTAACCCATACAATTGTATCTGTTAAAACTACTACTCTAAGCATAATGGTCATGCTGGCAGATGCAGTTCAACAGAAAATATGAAAAATTTGTACACTGCCAACTATGCCTGTACTCTGACTTGCAATGAAAAGTATGCATAGAAAGCAGACAGTAACAAGCTGCAGCCACTCTGACTGCAATAAGCTTAATTCAGGGACCTTTGCAAAGTCTCTGTTTTATACCAGCAATATAAGCTGTGTGGCTGGAAAGACGGAAGCAGAAATTGGATTGCCTTTCTCATCTATTTTACATTTGCTGCCGCAGATCTCTTACCTCAGGTGACCCACAGCTTTGGTTCTGACAAGTGACAGGATGATATAGTCATTCTGTTGTCCCTGGAACCGATCCACGGTTGTGACCTGCAAATACGCAAATATAAACATCTAGTTTTTAGAGGGCAAAGCTCTAATTTGATGTAGAGAATTATAGCCTCAGCAAGTTATGCAGACAGAAGCTGTTATTTTTTTTAATAATAATAAAAAAAAAAGCAGTGATATACAGCTTACCTTACTTGGCTGTCCTATAACAGGGTTGTTGCCGCAGCGCTGGTTGATGATGTCACGGATCAAGTGCTTTTGTCCATTGTATGTGGTTAGGATACTGATCCGATTGGCAGGATATCCAAGCAGTCGCATATACATAAACAAAGCTACTGCATACTCTGCTTCAGCCAGATTCTAAAAAGTTTAGAGAACAATGAGTGGTTTAAAAATGCAAATTAGGACATTTCCATGGTTTAGATAGGAATGCATTCTGTGGTATTATATACATTATTGCTGTGTAAACACAAGATATTTATTGTACTTCTGCGGTCAATGTATCACTATAACTTTATTATAAAGACACATTTATTGGATTCACACACTTCAGTATATAGTAATAATATTACCTGGTAGAAGTATGGGTTGGGTTCAGACTCTCCGATTCCATTAAAATCATCTACATTTATAAGCTGGCAGTCATAAAGCAAGCCAGCGTTGGCAGTTCTAAACTCTGGCAGCAACTGCACATGAGGCAGATTCCCCAGACTCTTATAGCGCCAATTATACAGATTGCACAAGCTGAAAAAAAGGACGAGAGATCACACACCTGCGTACAAGTTCTAAAAGCAGAAGTCCCCCTGTGCTAATATCAAAATCACCTCACCTGGCTCTGGCTCTTCCTTGGGCATCAAGGTCAACAGTTGGCACCCCTAGCCGCACAAACCTAGTAAAGAGTGACTGTTCCATGTTGGAGTATTTCTGAAAGGCCATATTCTTGATGACAGGTGGTAGCTGGTGGTGGTCTCCAATCATGATCCAACGTTTCAACCGGCTAAAGCCATCCTCTGGATTCTGTGCATGAAAAAAAAATGCAAGGCTTGGCCAAATTATTATTAATATTAAAAACAGTAAAAACAAGGATGAATGTGTTTAATGGATAATAATCTAAGGAAAATTGGTATAAATTGGTAAAATAAATACCAATATCAAATATAAACTGACAGCAAAAGTTGCCCTAATTGACACCATAAGCAACAAAAAGGTTAACCTCAGGAAACCCAATGCAGTATATTTATGAGTGTAGACATTCTCCAAAGGACTATTTTTTTTTTTTTTATACAAGTTGAAAACAGAGGTCAGAGCACCGTACTGTACCTGCAGGAGGAGGGGGATGAAGGTCTCAATTTCAAGAATCTGAGCAGCTTCTTCCATCAGGATGTTATCGTACTGCAGAGAAAAGACAGGAACCAAGAGTCAGCAAGTATGCAAGGCAACTTCAAGGTGACCGTCTGCAGACGATGTACAAAACCGTCTGGAACTGCAAAAAATCTGGGCCTACAACAAAATAAAAAAAGTTGTCTTGTGGCTAATATAATCAGCTGTGCCAAAAATGTCTGAATGAGGCAATGCACATGGTACAGAAAGTCACTGAAAATGTAAACTGCGCTAAAGTTACCAAACGCGTTTAGAGCAAAGCAATTATACTATGAGATATCAACATAGTCATAAAAATAATAACAAAAACATGTTGGCCGACCCCAACGCCAAAATGATGTGAAAAAATGCCCAGTAAAGTAATGAACAGTACATTTGATAAACAACGGCAATAAACTAAAGTCCAGATATGAAAATAGGTGAAGACAGGCCAAATAATGTGATAGAAAGGTTATCCACTCTGGTAAATAGTTGGATGACAAAGGTGGTTTGAAAGAAGATTGCAGAATCCTCCACCCAATAGCACCCAGAAAGGCTTACCAGATAGCCATGACCTTATGATAGGAAGGTTAGACAGTGCATTTACCCAAAAGGGCTGCTAAAGATCCTTCCAGCCCAGATCCACTGAATGCTGAGGTAACGCCACTCGTCATGCAAGGTACTTTTGAGAGGTCTCAATCATGAAATGATATGTATTCAGTTTTTTTGGAGGATGTCTCTACCAGCTTTGAGAGAGTGACATCACATCTAGAGAGAGTGACATTTTTGCCCATTTTTCTTTGAAAAATAGCTCAAGCTCTGTCAGATTGAATGGAGAGCATCTGAACAGCAATTTTTTGCTATGTTAATGAGGAGCTATATCCATGGGACAAGTTAATACCAACTGGCAGATTACTTTTCATAGCTCGTAAGATAATTGCTAGAAAATGGATGTCTTCTAATAGATATAGTATTCGAGGAATGGCGTTCTGAGGTAAATGCAACAATATTCATGGAACAACAAGTGCATAAGAACAGGGGTAGAATAGATATACTAGCCAAGTTATGGGGACCCTGGGTAACAGCTCCAGGATTGGCCTTTTTCTCTTTGGCCCCCTTAGAATATCATAGTAAGTATCTAAGTTATAATTCGTGGGCAGAAACAGGATGGACAGGATGCCTTATAGTTCAAGGGAGGACTGATAGTGATGGTGGGGAGGGGCGGAGGAGAGGGAAGTGAGTGGGGGGTTCCCTTTTTTTTTTATATTTATTTATTTTTTGTTTCCCTTTTTGTGTGTTGTCTGTTTGTTGTTTGATTTGCTCATTTGTTTGTTTTGTTAGGAATGTTAAATTGGTATCCTGGAGATTATCTGAAATTAGAGAGAGGTATTGTAAAGTAGTAACATGTATAATCCGCAGATTATGCAATTTGTCTTGTTGATCAGCTGTAAAAAAAAAAAAAAAAAAAAAAAAAAAAAACAGCAATTTTCAAGTCTTGCAACAGATTCTCAACTGACTGGGACATTCTAACACATGAATATGCTTTGATCTAAACCATTACATTATAGCTCTGGCTGTATGTTTAGGGTTGTTGTCCTGCTATAACAGGTTTTTTTCTAAGATTGCCCTGTATTTGGCTCCTTCCATCTTCCCCGTCAACTCTGACCAGCTTCCCTGTCTCTGCTAAAGAAGCATCCCCACAACATGATGCTTCCACCACCATGTTTCACGGTGGGAATGGTGTGTTCAGGGTGATGTGCAGTGTTATGCCCTGTACACACGACTGGTTTTCCTGTTGGAATAAACTCTGAAGTTTTTTCCGGCGGAGTTCCGACGGAATTCCGCTTAAGCTGTCTTGCATACACACGTCACACCAAATTCCGACTGTCCAGAACGCGGTGACGTACAACGGGACTAGAAAACGGAAGTTCAGTAGCCAATAGCTTCCGTCTCAAATTTGCTTCAGAGCATGCGTCGTTTTTGGTACGTCGGAACAGCATACAGACGAGCGGTGTTCCCACTAGGAATTGGTTCCGTCGAAAAAATTTAGAACATGTTCTCTTTCTAGGTTCATCAGAATTTTTGATGTAAAAAGTCCAATGGGACATACACACAATCGGAATATAAGATGAAAAGCTCCCATCGGACTTTTTCTGTCTGACATTGCGCTCGTGTGGGCACGCATTAGTTCTCTCCCACAAATAGCGTTTTGCTTTTAGGGCAAAAAGGTAAATTTTGGTCACATCTGACCAGAGCATCTTCTTCCAAGTGTTTGCTGTGTCCCCCACATGGCTTCTCGCAAACTGCAAACGGAAGTTCGTATGGCTTTCTTTCAATCATGGCTTTCTTCTTGCCACTCTTCCATAAAGGCCAGATTTGTGGAGTGCATGACTAATAGCTTCTCCCACCTGAGCTGTGGATCTTTGCAGAGTTACCATGGGCCTCTTGGCTGCTTCTCTGATTATTGCTCTCTTTGCCCGGCCTGTCAGTTTAGGTGGATGCCCATGTCTTGGTTTGCAGTTGTGCCATACGCTTTCCATTTTTGGATGATGGATTGAGCACTGCTCCATGAGATGTTCAAAGCTTGGGATATTCATTTATATTGTAACCCTGCTTTAAACTTCTCCACAACTTTATCCCTGACCTGTTTGGTGTGTTCCTTGGCCTTAATGATCTGGTTTGTTCACCAAGATTCTCTAACAAACCTCTGAGGGCTTCACAGAGCAGCTGTATTTATACTAAGCTTAACTGCTTGCTGCCCGCCCACCGTCAAATGACGGAGGGGCGGTGCGGCTCTTATTCTCTGACAACATCATATGATGCCGTCCCATTTAATCAGGGCATGCGTGCATCCCTGCACTGTCAGTGGTGACATGTCCCCGAGACACAGCTCATCACCGACAGTAGTGAACAGTCAATGGGCATGGCTGTTTACCACGTGATCAAGTCACAGCCAATCACAGATGATACTGCCCCAATGCACAAGGCACATGCGCGCTGCATGTCGGTGGCAGCGTGTTCCCGGGAACACTGCCCGTCACCGACACTGGTAAACAGCCATCAGTCAGCGGCTTTTTTTATCATGTGATCAGCTGTGATCCATTCACAGCTGATCACAAATGTAAACAAAGACTGGTAACTAGCCGTTACCGGCTCTTCCCTCCTTACACACCGTTTCCAGCGTGAAGAGAGAAGAGCCAGGAGCAGCAAGTTACTGATCTATGTACTGCACCAAGCACAACATCTGTCACATAGCCCCTACACCCCCACAGTCACCATATTCACCCCATAAAGTGTACCTGTCACATCTGAGACTGCCATCAGTAACTGTCAGCGGTGCACCCGTCACCCATCAGTGACCATGGCCAGTCACCCGTCACCCATCAGTGACCATGGCCAGTCGCCCGTCACCTTTCAGTGACTATTGCCAATGATCCGTCAGTGACCATTATCAGTCAACGTCACCTGCCACCCATTGCACAGCCCAGCAGTGAACGTCACCTGCCACCCATCGCACAGCCCATCAGTGACCGTCACCTGCCACCCCTCTGTCACCCATCACACAGCCCATCAGTGACCGTCACCTGACACCCGTCATACAGCCATCAGCAGCATATCCAAGAAGTAAATAGCAGTGAGTAGGCATTCCAGATCCTCTCCATGACTGATGAGAGCAGCGGGGAGTTCTCATCACATTCCAATGCCAATTCTGATTCCGAATCAAATTCAGCATTTATATTTCAGCATTGATAGCATCAGATCAGCAAATGATTGGGAGAAAGAATGGGTCCCTCCTAAAAGGGCACGGCACTCTGGAAACCAGGCATCCGCCAGCAACCAGGATCAAATTCCCAGTCCCAGTGCTGCTGCCAGTGATAGGCCCAGAGAACAAATTTCCAGGCCCAGTACCAGCGCTGCCACCAGCGATAAGCCCCGGAACAAATGCCCAGGCCCAGTGCCAGCATTAACTCATTGCGCCCAAGTGCCAGCACAGGAACTTCAAATCCCCCAACTACCAGCACTGGAGTGTCACGTCCCCATAGAGTCAGGGCCGCTGCATACCTCCCACCTGGCCTTGCCAACCCAACATGGCTTCCTTCCGACTCAGGATCAGCAAGTATTCCCTCTTTCACCGCACAGCCAGGTGTGCAGGTCAATACCTCAAATTTCTCCAAAATTTACTGCTTTTATCTATTTTTGCCCCACACTTTGCTGCAATTTATCGTGGACCAGACCAATCTATATGCCCAGCAGCATATTGCCAACAACCCCCAATGAACATATGCTGTCTGAGTGGAGAGATTTGACTTTGGAGGAAATCAAATTGTTTATGGGCCTCACCATAAACATGGGGCTTACAAAAAAAAAAATGAAGGACATACCTACTGGTTCACCAATCCCATCCACCACATGCCCATTTATTCTGCCATAATCCCCACTTCCAGATATTAGAGGATTAAGCAATTCCTTCATTTCAGCGACAATACCCAGTGTCCTCCCCGAAATCATCCAAATTACGATAAATTATGTCAAATTCGCCCACTCAATTTTCTTTTCCCAACGATTTGCAGAACGCTATGTCCCGATCAACATGTATGTGTGGATGAGTGCCTGGTACCCTTTTCAGGGGGGCTAGGAATAAAACAATATATTCCTAGCAAAAAGGCCAGATACAGCGTAAAATTTTAAAAACTTTGCGAGAGAGCAAAGTTTTTAAAATAAGAAGGAAGAGATTCTCAGCTCCAGCCCTCTGAGTGCCCCGCTTACATGGGCACAACGTGGCATACCCACTGCTGAACAAAGGTTATCACTTATACCTGGATAACTATTACACCAGCTTGCCCCTTTTCAAACACCTATACCTCGCAAAAACTCTTGCCTGCAGAAGCTCCAGAAAAAACAGGAAGGGCTTCATACAATCTCTACAAAAAACTGCAAAGGGGGAAAGAGCAACTTTGAGATGCAACAAAGTGCTGGCCTTGAGGTGGAAGGATAACTTAAACGTGCACATGATGCCCACAATCATTGATGAAACTACAGTTGAGGTTCAAAGACAACGAGGTCTTATTGAAAATCCAACATGTGTCCAAGATTACAATCTCTACATTAGGGACGGTTGGGGGTGGATTGCAACGACCAAATGATTCAGCCCTATTTGTCAATAAGGAGGTCCCGTTTCTGGTACAAGAAAGTAGCAATTTATCTCATCCATTTGGCCATTTATAACGCATACATAATCTACACCAAATCCATGGAAAGCCCCACCCCCATCCTAAAATTGTCACGTCCCTCATCTACCAACAAAGACCCTCCCCGGAGACCTTCGCTCTAAGACGGTTAGCCAACTTCATGAGCGCCATTTCCCAGACATAATTCCACCATCTGAAGCAGGCTGAAGACGCCAAAAAAGATGTTGCATATGCACTAAAAGTGGATTTCGAAGAGATACCAGCTACCATTGTACCCAGTGTCCCTCCCAACTCGGCCTCTGCATTGGTGAATGCTTCCGACTTTATCACACTTCTAAAATATTAGCCCATATGTTTAGCCATTTCCCCATTTTCATCATCTGTGCTGACCATTTTCCATGCTTCCTCAAATAACCACGCCACTGCCTTCCACATGAACTGACCCTGGTCTGTTTTTCAACTATGCCTCTGCCTACCATTTGGACTGCTTCCACGTGAACTCTCCCTGGCCTGTTTTAATGACTATATTTCTGCCTACCGCTTGGACTCTTGGACTGATCTGTTGCCCTACTACTGTAGTACACAGAGATCTCACATATGTGAGGGGCTCCAGAATTGTTTTTCCAGAGGGAGAAAACAAATGTTTTTGTTTTCTCCGGGTTTCGTAATTTTCGGATTAGGGTCTGGAGTCCGGAGGTTTCATAGACATTTGGGAGGGTCGAAGCCTCTATCCCTGTGCCCCTGTGCACAGGTCTTACCTGATTGCAGCCCTCAGCCTGCTGCTGACTTAATGCCATCATGCCTCTGCCTGCTACCTGAACTATGGAAATAATTAGCTGGAGCAAGATTCAGTATGTTTATGAAGGGCTGGAGAGCAGTACAATAATGAGTGTCTGCAGGTAACAGTGTACCAGGACCAATATTATGGCTGTGCTGGCTGTCTCTGCCTGGACAATTCCTATGGACAAATGCTTTGGCTGTGCCGACAACATCCTTGTGCTGACTATAGACAATATTCCTGCCTGCTGCCTGGATAATTACTATTCTTGTCGCTAAGCACATCCCTGCCTGCTGCCCAATTCTCTCCTCTGTGGACACTATGAAAACCACAGGTAATACTTTTTTTTTTTACACTTTCCTCAATAGAATTTATTTTGGAGTGTAATTCTTGTACATGCTATGTGTTAGAAATATGAAGAGCCTTCAAAAATGATAGGTTCTCAGCAAATTATATGTGTAATTTATGCTCCTAGAATTCCTGACGGTGCTACTTGGATGTTGGGCCTCTGTATGTGGCCAAAAGTTGAATTTTTATTGGTACACACTATGTGGAGTTTTTATCTTCATCCTGGGTATACTCTCAGAGATACTTTGCATGGAGAATGCTGTTATCCCAGCATTCAGAGGATCTGGGCTGAAAGAACCTTTAGCAGCCCTTTTGGGCAGCTGCGCCATCTAACCTTCCTATCATAAGAAGGTCATGGCTATCTGGTAAGCCTTTCTGGACACTATTGGGTGGAGGATTCTGCAATCTTCTTTTAAAGCACCTTTATCATCTAAACACTGTACCGGGACGGATAACCTTTATATCACATTATGTGGACTATCTTCACCTATTTTCATATTTGGACTTTGCGCATTTGGTTTATTACCCTTTTTTATCACATGTACTGATTATACTGGACATTTTTTCACACGGTACAGAATATTGCAACTGAAAATCATCATGCATAAAACATTTTCTTAGGGTAATACAATAATACTTTAAAATACCTTGAATCCCAGGTCTACTAGGTCATGGCGTTTAAGAGCTGCATGGGTGCAAGTCATAGCTATGATCTTTGCTTCCTTCACAAGAAGGTATTTTGAGCGATCCAGTCCACTGCGCAACAATTCGAAAGCCCGAAATTCCTGCAAAAGAAAAAAAGTGTACAGCTTTATAATTACCTGTACTGGCTCCCACACAGGTACAACTGTGCTATTTTCAAGTGTGCTAAAGTGTCAGCAGCCTTGAGATGTCAGCACATGCTTCACAAGTGCATGGGGAGCTCCAAACTATACAATTCCACTTTCTGCAGGCAACTTCACTTGCTGAAGTTGGAGCTTTTACTCAAGCCCTGACAATCGGTCCCTCAAATTGAAGGTCAGCCTCACTGTGCAAATATAAGGGGGCAGGCCAGAGGTTAAAGCTTGGAGCCAATGTTACAATAAGAATAAGATAATGTTATAACTGACATCACAGCATATTCAACCCGGTTGCCTATGACAGCCTAGGTCTATTCTTTTCACACAATTTGACATGCAAATTGTTTCATATAAATATCCAGAGCCCCACAACCCCTTTATGACCATTCAGCAAAGATATACACAATAAATCAGTCATGCAATGCTGCACACAGACCCAATCTTGACTTTCTTGACTACTTATAATGAAAAGGGTATACTGTGTGCATCTTTAGGACTAATTGTATGCATTCATATGCCCTGTATACTTGCAAAAACCAGCCATTGACCCAGCAAAATTGTTGAAGTCCAAGCATACTGAATAATTGTCAACGAATGATCATTAAAAGACAGTGATCACCTGACAATGCACAGTTGCAAATCTCATAAATATGTCATCCTTTTTGCACAAGCAATTTTTAGTTGCCAAAGAAAATAAACTGTATGTGTTAATAAAGAGCACTCACCTCTAGCTGAGTAAATATCTTCTTAATGTGCCTGAAACAACCTTCTGCAATTTCCATGTCTTCCTCATAGGTTCGGCCTTTGAAGATAGGTTGAGGGGCATTGGAGAAGTACTGATGGAAAGGGAATAACCTGGAGATATCACTCGTGTCTGGAGTTTGAGTGGATTTGGTTTTCACTTTGCTCTGGTAAGCCTCCCATCGTGACATTATCTGCAAAGAAATAATGATGCCATTGTGAAAAATCTGAAATTTAAATTGATTAACTGTCCCAATTAGGTAAGCTTGGGGTAAATACAGAATCATCTTCTGCTAGCACAGTACATTAATCATCTGGATGTAAATGCAAAAGTTTAATGTGGATATGCAGATAAGCAGATACTACTTAAAATGAATGAAAATAAATAGTATGATCTACACAGTCCTTAGTGGCCATAGTGCTTAATTTAAGTGTCGATTTCAATTTATTATTTTTTGAACAACTGTAACTAACCTAAATCCTGTCTGGGGTCCCTGAAAGCCGGCTAGGAATTACAACATGGAGTACAAGCTTTCCCTCTTTCACTTCACAGCATTCCCCCAATTGTGAACGGTTGTTTGGATTCAGGGAAATTGGGAGAGGGGATACAAACCGTACTACCATATTAGGCAGACTATTTACTATATTACTTAAAGAGGAGGTCCAGCCCCCCATGAAAAATTAAAAGTCAGCAGCTACAAATGCTGTAGCTGCTGTCTTTTCATATGGACACTTACCAGTCAAGGGAGCCCGTGATGTCGGCACCCCAGCCGATCTTCGGACCGGCTGTCGGGTGCAGCCGCCGCTGTTCCTGGTAAGTGAACCCGGCAGTGAAGCCTTTCGGTGGAGGAAGGAGGAGGGGGGCCGAACTACTGAGAGACGGCATTGTCTCTGGAAGAGGGGAAAGGTACCTGTCAAAAACAGGTTCCTGCCCCCCCCCCCCTCCCAAATGGTGCCAAATGTGACACTGGAGGGGGTGAGGAGACGGATAAGCGGAAGTTCCACTTGTGGGTGGAACTCTGCTTTAAGGCTAGTACACGGGACGAATGTTGGGCAGCATTGGCCGGTTCAATAGAAACCATTTTTTTTGTCTCGTTCTGGGTTTTTTTTTTTTTTTAACAATAAAGGGGATTTAAAGCGGGGGTCCACCCACACCGCCAAAAAAAAAAAATATTAAAAGCCAGCAGCTACAAATACTGCAGCTGCTGACTTTTAATACATGGCCACTTACCTGTCCCAGGGTCCAGCGATGTCGGCAGGCGACGCCGAGAACCCGCTCGGTTCTCGGCAGCTGCCGCCGCCATCCTAGGTGAGGGAATCAGGAAGTGAAGCGTTGCGGCTTCACTTCCCGGTTCCCTACTGCGCATGCGCGAGTCGCGCTGCGCGTCCCAAGTGGTCCCCGCTCTCTCCTGGGAGCTGTGTGCTTCCCAGGAGACAGCGCGGTGGGGATAGGAAGAGGCGTAGACTCCCATGGGAGTCTATGCCGGAAGTGGGTGCAAATACCTGTCTTAGGTATCTGCACCCCCCTCCCCCCTGAAAGGTGCCAAATGTGACACCGGAGGGGGGGAGAGTTCCGAAAAGCAGAAGTTCCATTTTTGTGTGGAACTCCGCTTTAATGATTTGAGAATTCCACTTGATATACCATTTATTGTGCAATATCAAACTGTAATAAATCAGGCCCCAGAGTTATACTTCCGGATTACTGCAGTTTATTTTAGTATAGAATGGAAACTGCCAGCTCGGCTCGAAGAATAATATGAGATAGGTGACTTACCTGATACAAAAAGAAATGGCCAGCTGTCTCACAGGTATAGGACACATCTCCAGGGACTCCTAAACTCTCCTGCAGACGCCCCACTTCCTTAAGCAGCTCCAGCCGTCGTGATAACACATAATTGACTCTTCCATACCTAGTAACACGGATAGATTGTTACTAACACACCTATAATGACTTACCACAGGAAAATCATTATGTCATAAGCAGAAAATGTAACTTTACAACGTCCGGGTAGGCTACATAGTGGAGTGCCTGTGCACACAGACTAAACTGCAATGACAGTTTTATAACGCAAATACAACAAGTATTTTTATTATTACTTAAAAGCATTTTTTTTACAGATGTGAATAGTGGGTGAGGCTTAGAATTCCTGTTTTTATTGTCTCTTGTGTCTTTGAGACAGGAAGTAAATCCCCCCAGCGTGACAAACAGCAAAAATAAACTAACAGGGATTTTAGCAACCCTGTACTCTATCCAAAAAAAAACAACTGGAAAAATGACAGTGTGACCTCTGTGTAGGAGGGCTGCAAGCCTTTTATCGGTGCATCGGATTTGTAGTGAAAGCTATACCTTTGAGTGACCCTGTCTTGCCTGTTCATTACACTGGACTGTGTATATAAAGTCTAGGCTTTGCCCATCACAGTGTGCATAGCCCCCAAAAGGTCTTTAGGGTTTGAGCTCCATAGCAATGGACCACTGTCCTGGACCTGTGTAGCACCCTACAAGTTCCAAGGTGAGTCCCCCTGCAGAAGCTGGTTCCGAAGTAACATTACAGGCTGTACCCACGGTGTGGGGTCCAAGTATAGCTCCCAAAGTTTTACCAAGGCTGCGCCAATCAGGGTGCACTGCTTTTATCTGTGGTATTAGAACACAGTGAAGGAGAGGATTAAAGAGCTAGAGGATAGAATCCAAAGATTAAACAATAAAATAATAAACTAGTTAAGTTAAGAGTGATTTCTCTACAATGTAAAGGAGGCCCATCACCTTAGGACTCACAAGTGGGGTAGGGTTATAGGGGAGGTATTACCCAGCAGATTTCAAATAACCATGTTTTCTTTCCTGAAGTTCTTCTTTAAGGTCGCTTCCACATGGGGCAGACTCCACCAGGAGTCTGCCTGCTAAGCGGGGAATCTGCCCGCTGATCCCCACTGAGCAGGCAGACAGCTGTTCCGTGTCCGCTCCGTGTATGCAGAGCAGACACAGACACAGCCCACTCTCCTCTATGGGCTGTGGGATTTCAACAGACCACGTGTCCATTTACAACCGACGACCTTTCGATCAGATCCAATAGACCAATAGTCTCCAAACTGCGGCCCTTTGCTTGCATTTATCTGGCCCTTAAGGCACTATTTTCATCCACTGATACCAACAATGGGACATAATTCCCCCCCACTGACACCAATGAAGGGGCAGAATTCCTCCCAATGGCAGCAAACATGGGGCACAATTCCTCGCAATGACACCAAAGATGGGGCCAAATTCCTCCCAATAACACCAAAGATGGGGCACAATTCCTACAAATGACACCAAAGATGGGGCACAATTCCTACAAATGACACCAAAGATGGGGCACAATTCCTCCCACTTACACCAAAGATGGGGCATTGTTTATTCCCACTGACGTCAGGACCATTTAACTCCTAATGGCCACAGTCCTTAAGTCTTAAGGACAGTAAGGTGGCCCTTTGTTTATAAAGTTTGGAGACCCTTGCACTAGATGGATGGGAAACGATCCCTATCTGTCCGTTTTTAGCTGATCAGATTGGATTTTGGCGGGTGTAAACAGACACATATCTGCTTACCTCCATTACTCCATAAAGGTGAATGAAGGGTCTAATCAGGTCCGCCTGAAGAACTGACAGGTGGACCTCATTGGTCCGCCCGTGTGAAAGGGGCCTAGGATGTGACAAACAATTAGGAAGATGCCTAAATTTTTATCTTGCCCACAGAAATGTGGATTTCTGATGCTTGCTCACAATAACTGCTACATAAAACTACAGTGAACCTTTTAAAGCAGCATTAAGAGCATAATTCATGAAGCGGCGTAAAAAACAGCGCCAAGGTGAAAAATGCACACAATGTCAGCCAGACTTAAGTATTCTGTAGTCAGAACAGTGTATGATGGTGATCGTTTTTTCAAATTGAATAAGCCTGGTAACATATAAGATACACCAGTACAGTAACAACTGTTTCTGACACAGGATATTTATAGTAAGGTTTGTGATAGGCTATCATTCATGTAATGTACACATGTACTTTCTGTATTCCTGGGTTTCGTGTTCAGTTGCCTCCATGGCAGGGGAATGGAAAAGAACTGGCACAGAGTATGTATTCAGTGAACACTTGTGGATCTGTCACACACAGGCATTCAGCATCCAACAAGACAAAAGTCCTACTGCCTTGCTTTTTATCCTGACTCCACTTGACATGAGATGCGACTACCTTCCCTCTTCCATATGAAAACACAACACGAAGCAGACAAGATATGGGTACAAACAATGCTTCTGTATATAAAGTAAGGAAACTGGATTTTGCTTTCAGTTCTTCTCTTTCAATTAGCAATCTTGGACATTGTATTAATATCACCAGATTGTTGTATTTTAACCGCAACTGAACAAGATTGACAGGAGAGCGATGGCAAGGCATGGCACACCTAATGCAAAAAAAGTCAGTCAAGAATGTCCTGTGAAGAACCTCTGACCTTGTCCTCTGCTGTCTTTATTTGGCTACAAACTTTGCTTTAAACTTTCTCTATGGCTTTGACTTACTGAAACAGTAATTTGCGTTTTCTGGTCCTCATGTCAAGTAAAATTTGGCATCAAACGATAAATCATATGCTACAGAGACCTGTCTCTGCATTTGGACTATACAGGAATTTAAAGTATACAGAGCAAGGCTTTGCAGCAATATCCAGTAAGCATTCTCATCAAAATTCAGCTTTTTTGTGTCTAAACAATTGCCATTGCTAACAATAACTATTAAGCTACATACACCATGTTGTAAAATTAACCCCGCACATCGCCTGTGTATACAACTGTTGTCAATGTTATAATTCACATATGTATGTAAACACATTTTAGAAAGATTATTTATTAAGCAACATTATTGTATATATTATACAAATTGATGGAGATACTTTTTTTGAAAGATTTCACAAGCAGTTCAGAGCCTGATTTTCTGGAATTAATAAAATAAAAATTTAGTGGATCTTGTAAACTTGTAGCTCACCTGCTAAAATCCTTCTCGGTCTCCAGCGCCTCCTCACCGTGGCCCAGACGCAGGAGGTGCCTCTCATCAATATCTAGGGCCATAATCTTCTCAAACAGCTGATTTAGGGCCTGTATGTAGATTGGTAGGGACAGGAGGAGAAGGGTATTTAGATACTGGCTGGCGAATCTTCAAGACACAACACAACCGGTAGTCCATTGCAGCACTTCAAAACATTGATATGTTACCCATGCACAGTAAAATTAGGGCAGAAGTAGTAAATGTACAGGGATATCCATTAAACATCATTAGCAAACTATCTACCCATACAAATATTTAGGGATTTTTTTTTTACACTTTTGCACTCAAAGCCACACGTTTATTCTATTTACTGTGATGCTTTATCAACACTTTTGTTATGAAGTTGTAAATTGCTTTCTGTATTTTCCAACAGCAAATCCAACTATGATCAGTATCTGCTGAAACTACAGTGATATTATGACAGTGTCTTATGATTGTAGTGCTTTTATCAAGCAAAAACTAGATATCTGGACAAAGCTCTCATCTAAAATACCAGCAACATTTCAGTTCTCAGCTGCTGTGTAAATATAGCCGCTCTAGTAGTTGCTGCTGTTAAAAAATGTTTTGAGATATTTTTATATATATATATACACACACACACACACACACACAGACAGACAGACACAGTATCTCACAAAAGTGAGTACACCCCTCACATTTTTGGAAATATTTTATTATATCTTTTCATGTGACAACACTGAAGAAATGATACTTTGCTACAATGTAAAGTAGTGAGTGTACAGCTTATATAACAGTGTAAATTTTCTGTCCCCTCAAAATACCTCAACACACAGCCATTAATCTCTAACCCGCTGGCAACAAAAGTGAGTACACCCCTAAGTGAAAATGTCCAAATTGGGCCCAATTAGCCATTTTCCCTCCCCGGTGTCATGTGACTCGTTAGTGTTACAAGGTCTCAGGTGTGAATGAGGAGCAGGTGTGTTAAATTTGGTGTTATCGCTCTCACTCTCTCATACTGGTCACTGAAAGTTTAACATGGCACCTCATGGCAAAGAACTCTCTGAGGATCTGGAAAAAAAAAAGAATTGTTGCTCTACATAAAGCTGCCCTAGGCTAGGAGAAGATTGCCAAGACCCTAAAACTGAGCTGCATCATGGTGGCCAAGACCATACAGCGGTTAACAGGACAGGTTTCACTTGAAGAGGTGGGGGGGAGGGGGTCAGCCTGTCAGTGCTCAGACCATATGACGCACACTGCATCAAATTGGTCTGCATGGGTGTCGTCCCAGAAGGAAGACTCTTCTAAAGATGATGCACAGGAAAGCCCGCAAAATCAGTTTGCTGAAGACAAGCAGAGCAAGAACATGGATTACTGGAACCATGTCCTGTGGTCTGATGAGACCAAGATAAACTTATTTAGTTCAGATAGTGTCAAGCGTGTGGCAGCAACCAGGTGAGGAGTACAAAGATAAGTGTGTCTTGCCTACAGTTAAGCTTGTTGGTGGGAGTGTCATGGTCTGGGGCTGCATGAGTGCTGCCGGCACTGGGGAGCTATAGTTCATTGAGGGAACCATGAATGCCAACATGTACTGTGACATACTGAAGCAGAGCATGATCCCCTCCCTTCAGAGAATGGGCCGCAGGGCAATATTCCAACATGATAACGACCAAGCACGCCTCCAAGGCGACCACTGCCTCACTAAAGAAGCTGAGGGTAAAGGTGGTGGACTGGCCAAGCATGTCTCTATACCAGTGGTTCTCAACTCCTGTCCTCGGGACCCACTAACAGGCCAGGTTTATAAGATAACTGAAATACATCACAGGTGATATCATTTGCTGCTCAGTGATTGCAGTATTCTAGTCTGCATCTCCCCAAAGGTAATACTTAAAATCTGGCCTGTCAGTGGGTCCTGAGGACAGGAGTTGAGAACCACTGCCTTAGTGGAACCTCCCTGAGCCCGAACCTGCCTATTGGTCCTTTTGGGCCTCCAAGAAATGAAGTGAGGGGAATAACCGAGAGCAATAACAACCCTTTACAGTAGTGGGTGGAAGGGATCAAACTTCTATGTTTCCCGCTGGGGAGATTCACCCTGACCTCCATGACAGGAAATCAAGAGAAATCTTCCCAAGAGAGGTAGAGACAGAAAAAAAATGAAGCATGTTGTCTACTAACACATTGTTCTGCCTTTCTTTGCATCTCAGGAGCATTAAAGCGGGGGTCCACCTATCTATCGTTTTTTTTTTTTTTTTTTTTTTGGAGTTCATTCACAAACTTTTCTTCTCAGCATTACATACTCACATATTGTGTGTAATATGTCCGCCTGTGTCAGATTTGGTCGGAAAGAATAACTTATATTATTCACTGCAGGCGGTTTCCATCTTCATTGTGGGCATTTGAAGCCCACAAGCATTTATTTACTGGATGTGGTGAATGCTGTGCTCCCAGCATTCACCGCTCGTTCCCACACATGCTCAGTGGCATCCTGGGAAGCCTGAGACTAGCTCCCAGGAGTCTGGGAGAGGCTAGAAACATGCCTACTCCCACGGGAGGAGAACCAGGAAGTGCAAAGAAGAATAGAAAAATAAAAGGTAATTACGGCGATTTAAATTTTTTTAAACGGCATGTCAGCATCTAGGCAAGGAAGAGAATACATACAGATATTGTTCAAAATTTGGGTGGAACCCCGCTTTAAGTCCCTCTGAAATGTTTGTATCCAGGTTATTTCCCACATGGGAAGGCAGCTCACATTAAAAGCACCAATATTAAGTATCTGCTTTCACACAACAACTCTTTTCCTATGGTATGTTAACTAAGCCTTGCATGTTGTGGTTTGCATAATCTTGCTATAGGCTGGAGGGAATGTGTGCAAACTGACAGCTGGCATTCATTTTATAGCCACTATTAGGGACAATTCACTGTAAACCCAGGTGGTTCCTGGTTCTGGCAAATTTAGAGTGACATTTGCCGGATGGAACTTTTGTGGACCCATAATGCCCTACCTGACCTTCCACCGTGGTAGGCAAGATTAAAATGACCAGTAATGGGAATTTGTTATTTGTCAGCCCCTCGCTTTGAAAGGGTAGGCTCCCAGCAGCCATTTGTCTGTGTGTGTTTGACTAGTTTTGACAATTAGAGTCAGCAGAAGTATCTGATCACATGATCACCGAATTGCTGCTGGAGGATGATCTTTGTCATGTGAAGCATTTCTGCTTTCAGATATTGAGGATGAGGAAGATATCATGACCATGAGGGAAGACAGTGGTTCAGGCTCACATCAGTCAGGACACATGCAATTTTTTATGTCACACGGTATTTGCGCAGCAGATTTTCAAACACAAATTTCTTTTGGAAAAGAAATACACTTTAATGAATAATAATAAAAAAAAACACTACAATATATACCCAATTGTTTGTAAAATATGAAAAAAGACACTGAGTAAATAAATAGTTATGTCATGCTTTAAAAACTGAGCACGTTCATGGAATGGCAAAAATGATGTTACTTAAAAGTCTCCATAGGCGACGCTTTAAAATTTTTTTACAGGTTACCTGTTTAGAGTTACAGAGCAGGCTCTGCATGAGAGCAAGGAGGGATAGGGTGCACTTTAAATTTTTTTTTTTCTTATTTGTTTTATTTTTGCACTGTCTCTTTAATTTTATTTATTTTTTTAACACTTTTATTCCTATTACAAGGAATATAAACAAAGAAATAGGGATGACCGGTTCTCTTCATGGAGAGATCTGGGGTAAAAAGACCCCAAATCTCTCCTTTACTGTTAAAAGCAAAAGATCAACAAAAAAAAATGTTGATCTTTGCTTTAAATAAAAAAAAAAAAAAAAAAAAAAAAAAAAGCGTTTACTTCCGCCTTAGACCGGAAGTGACGTCACTCCGGTGCTCCAAGGCCATAAAGGCGGTCAGAGACCTGGTCTCTGTCTGCCTGTGACCAGCCGTCTGGACCGTCCGATCGCTTCTCCGGTACGCCAGTAAAAACGGTAAACCCTCCTCCTGCTGCTTCTGAAAGTGATCCAGCGGCTAACGAGCCGCTTAGACCACTTTTGAGATAAAGCCAGCCACTGGCTGAAAAAAAAAAAATAACAGGGTTATGGCCGATCGCTTCAGCCATAACCTCGGTAAACCATTTGCAAAACGCAACGTATATATACGCATTGCGGTCGGCAAGTGGTTATAGTGCTGTTCATTCAGAAAAATTTACAGGTTCTAAAAAGTGACAAGTTTCTTTAAGGGTGTCCATAACAAATACATTACAGCAATAAAGGAGCAGCTGCCTTAAGTATATACAGCCTAAAGCCTTATACACAGATACAGTATATATGATGCAGCATTGGACTGTTATAACAGTTATTTCTTCTTTGTTCCATTGATGGTGCAGAATACAATGGTAATTCACAGGCTGCATATTTAATTTAAACCTGCAGGATCTAAAATTGCTGCATAGCATTAGTAAAGCCAGTTTTGGACAGTGAGAATTAGACTAGTTATTTGCAGGGGACCAACCAGCACTGGGAGGAGAAGAGAGTCACCATTAAACTATTTATCCCTCTTATGGGCAGAGTAGAACATATGGGACATCACCATTAGAAGAGAGAGGGTGGGACCAACTGTGGGGACTGGAACCTGAGATCACAGGGGGTAAAAACAAATATTACACTAAGACAGAGAGCGAGACATACCATAGAAAGAAGTTATCTAAACACACAGTGCAGTATTCAGACAGCACACTAGGATCAAATGACTCAAGAGCTTCCACAAGCCATGCTGTGTACATTTTAGAAACAACTTTACACCCGTGAATGACTGCACAATTCTGTACAACGACCCTATAAAAATGCATTAGGACACTGTACACTGGACAATTTTTGTCAACAATTTTACCAAAGCATACTTCAAAGAGCAGTAAATAAAAGCAACAGTGCCCCGGTGTGATTTTTAAGGGAAACTCTGTTAACCCTCTGAGCACTGCTATTCAAACTTACATACTTCTAACAAAAGCTTGCATACAAACAAGGATTGGTTTGCATATATTACAATACATGTGGATATTTGGCAACTGTATTAAGACAATGCAGGTATTCACAAAGTCTAATAAATCATATCTGGCAGTATAACTAATATCTTCAAGCATGTAGATTGCAGATCATCACTGTGTCCCCACAGTAAAGGTAAGTAGTGTTTTCACTGCTTATGGGTTATAGGTGTCCGTTTATGAAGCAGTGATCCCGAGGATCGCCGCTGATCACAGTCCATAAACAGTTTATGAAAGAGAGATAATCGAGGGGAGAAGTGTTTGAACATGTTCTCCCGCCGATGATCTCCGTACACGGAGAATCCTCATTGAGTGACACAGAAACGGCCAGTTTATGAAGCTGCGATCTCAGTGCTTCACTGGTAATCTGTGTCAGAATTCACACTCCCCGATTCACCAGCTCAGAGGTGATTTTTTAACTTCCTCCTACCTCGTTCAGACTCCCCAACACTGTAACCATGTCCCCCTCTCATGATTATGTGTGTGTATGTATATATATATATATATATATATATATATATATATATATATATATATAAAATGTGTGTGCATATATATGTATATATAATATGTGTGTACAATGTAGGGGAACTCGTTATTTTTTTTTTTAACATTAACCAAGCCGTCTGTCAGTGTACTGAACAGTGATAATTTATCACTGCTTAATAAACTGACATCTCTGTGTTTGTGTGAATTTCTGGTGCTGTAATCTCTTAAAGTCTCACGAGGTTCCAGTATCAGGGGCCGTTCTCCACTGTTGGAAGCATTTGTAGATCGCTTCACTCCTCCAAAGGTGAAACGATCTACACCGCTTCATAAACTGGCACATAGAGGAGAAAGATCTCCTCTGTGAATGCCGGAGAATGAAGCAGTGAATAGATTTCACTGCTTCGTAAACGGACGCCAAAAGTATGAAAATTGTGTAAGTTTACTGATGATTTAGTATAAGTAGGTCTCTCCTCTCCTGATTAAAACAATGACAGATCATTTAGTTTAACAAGCACAACAAACAGGTGCTACGCATTTACAAGCTTTACCTGGTTAGAATGAGTGACTATAAGGGTCCTCTGCTCTGGAAAATTGTGGTAGAGATTGGAAATGATCTGCACGGCCACATCAGTTTTACCTGTGCCAGGGGGACCAACAACCTTAAAAAAAAAGTGTAATGAAAGCTCTTTAGAGATTAGTTATACACAAAGACGCAAATACAATGTAGCAGTGAAGCTAAAGATAAATCATATTCAGCTGTCATTTCTCTAAGGTGGATTAGAACATGAGAGCTGACACCTGGCTCCACTGATAAGAGTAACGGTTCCACTTTCTGTCATGCTGTGCATAACTATCTGCTAATTATCTATCAGAACATCCAGACACTAACCGGAACACCTAACATGTTTAAAGCAAAATATTCCAATGCAGAATATCATGACTATAGTTTTCAAATGTGGGTTGATCTCTAATCTGCTGGATGGCTCTATGCAACCACTGTTTACAATTTCCCAACATAAATTACATATTCTCTAGACAAATTTCCTGTCTTGGTGCAATATTAATTCTCTATGATTGCATGTGTTACTTTGCTATCTCACAACACATCTCTTGTATGAAAGTTGTTAGATTTATACATAACCAGCACAGAATATAGCACATGTTATAAGCGGCTATACCATAACTCCCTCTACTGGAAAGATATGTAACTGCATCCTGTCAAACACACTTGAATGTGGTGTGACAGGAAGCAGAGATGTGGATGTTGCTCATGCACCTGTGTTTACAAGTCACAGTGAAAAGAAACAGACTCAGCAGCAGGAGGTAATAGCCCCATGTGAAACAGAACAGATCATGGTAGAATCCCATACAGCTACTGAACACCAATCACTGCCTTCATACAGTAATGATGTACAGATGTAAATACAAAGAGCCTCGCATTGTCTCAGGGTTCTAACTGTAGAGAAAGAAAAAGTCCTTATCACAGCAGATCATGCATTAGTTCATAATATACAGTAAATGACCCCAATCCCATACTCATTGCCCTTCTCACTGTTGCTATAAAATGTCTTCACATTCACAACAGGAATTATCTTGCTTTATGTATTGTTCATTATAGAAAATTATTATAAAGGAGATTGTTCCACATTCTGAGCTCTAGAAAAAATGTGTTCATTTGTCCATCATACAGGCGGATCGTCGTTCTGGATTGTATACTTTGCAGGCAGTCTGCCATTTGCTTTGCGATTTCTAGAATACAAATGACAGGTCCTGGAAACTATACATTGTTTCCAACATTAAAAACAAAAGGCTTAAGCTCACACTAGGAGGGTCCTCCCTGCTTTGATCATATCTAGACTTCTTGTGTGGTGCTTCACTTTTAAAGAGAAACAATCACCAAATCACACTGATCAGCCCACTTACGTACATGAAATTGGCACTTACCAATGTTGCCACTGATGTAGCAAGTCATTGTACTTTTGTCAGTAATGGCCCTGAAGTTTTTTTGCGGTGTCTCAAGTTTTTGTAGAAGGCCCTGTACTGGCCTTGACATCACCAAGGCGACTGGTTGCTGCTTGTGAAGCTACCAGCTCTGAAAGTTGTATAGGGTAGAATGCCTGCATGTTAATATGGATAGCAGTGTATGTAGATGTTCAGCACAGGCAGAGAAAACTCTCTTCTCTAAGATTACTTAGGCTGAGTTCACACTGGCATTAAGAGCAGGCATTTGAGAGGTGTTAAAATCGCCTATGCACAAGGTACAATAGACAGCACATAGTGCTGTTCACACTAAGAGCTAGCGTTGCTTCAAAATTGAAGCCTCATGTCGAGTCAGGAGGCGTTTGAAGCGTTTAACCCCCCTTCGCATTCATGTCTATGGTAACCTCTCGCAAATGTTCTGGCCGGCGGTTGCGGGGCGTTAAGATTCGTTCATTTACTGCAATGGAATTAGCGTTTGTGGAGCAGTTTTAATGCTCGTCAAATGCTTCAAAACTGCCATAGGTTGTTTGGGGTGCATTTTTAACTCCTAATTAATGCTTGTAAAATGCCTGTCTAATGCCCATACTAAATCTCATTGACGCCCACACTAAAGCCATACAAATGCTATAGGAGCATTAGAAACTTAGTCAAGTGTGAACAAGCCCTAAGACCCCCGTTAGCGCTGCTCGTTTTAGTGGCGCTTTAGCACTGTTTAAGCGCCGCTTTTCAACCGCTAGCGGTGTGCTTTTAACCCCAAAGGGGGGGGGGGGGTTAAAAACTCCTGTGTTGTGGTGCTTTGGAAGCGCTTTTCAGGCGCTGCCCATTCATTCCAATGGGCAGGGCGTTATGGGAGCGCCAAATACAGCGTTCCCAAATCGCCCCAAAGATGCTGCATGCAGGACTTTTCGGAACATTCCGCAAGCACACCGCTCCAGTGTGAAAAGTCACACTTGAATGAATGGGAGGCGGTTCTCAGGCGCTTAGCAGAGGCTTTTTCCAGCGCTAAAGTGCCTGAAAACCCAGTGTGAAAGGGGCCTAACAGAGTGCTGGAGGCTTCACAGGCAGCAGCCGGACACCCTGACAGGCCAGAAAGGGGGAAGCGAGGAGTACCAGAGTTTGATGACAACTACGGGACTAGTACTGACAAAAAGCACAATGATTTGCTATAGCAAGGGTAGCATCAGAAAGTGCTTATTGATTCTTCCTATATTGAATTGTATTGTAACTGTACTGTCTGCCCTCATGTTATAAAGCGCTGCGCAAACTGTTGGCGCTGTATAAATCCCACATTTTATATGTGTGAACAGCATAAAAGTGTTTCTTGGCAACAATATATCTTTAAGGACCATGGGGCTTTCTCCAGCCACTCTTCATAATTTTAAATTTATTTTGGGGGGGGCGGCAACAACCAACCACCCAAATCCCCCCCGTCTGCTGGTCAGTCCGGCACTTACCCAATCTAGGTTGCGGGGGCTACGGTGTCCTCTCATCCAGCACAGCGGCTTCCGCCGTGCATATCTTCTCTCCTCCTCCTAGGTACTGGCGTCCAAAAGGGTGCCTTGAGGCGATTCAGTTCGCATTTGCAGCGCTATACAAATTATTCATTTATTCAGGGTTGCCTGACATTTTGGCCAATTAGGAAACCGGTCTCATGTTTTCCTGATTGGCGGGGAGGAGCCTCTGGCTTTAATCACGTGCTTTAAACGCCCCCCCCCATTGAAATACATATAGACTGGCGCCCTGTATGTAGATCAGGGGGCTGGACGCATGGATAGTGGGGGCGATGCCCGTGCGCACCTAATGGACAGGCCGCCACTGGTGCCAATAGGTGACCAAATTCACATCTGCAGTATATGAATGCCTCTGTGGGAGGCATGGTAAAACACTGTAGGCACTGTGAGCTCAAGTGTTAAGCGTTTGTTCACTGCATGGCAAGACCAATGGCCTAAAGCAATTAAAAGCTTTCAAAAAAGCCTATACAATTTTCAAGTTATTGTACAAATATGTAATTTTTATCAGTGGAAGTCCATCAACATTCCAGTTTCTCTAGGGCTACGGATGTCTTAAATCAATGCTTACATTTGCTAATTTTGTAGAAGCACATTTACAATACTGTCAGTGCACCTTGATACACATGTATGTTGGTTTGTTCATACACTGAAACTCATTCGTTTTGACAAGATTCTTCTTACCATGGTCAGGCCAGGTTGCATTCCTGCACGAATAGCTTCTGTTTGTGTTGCAGTGAACTGGATGGTATTCCTAGAAACAATACAGGTGACAGTTTTGTTTGATTGTGTCATTAAGGCTTGACGTCATATGCTTTTTAGGGGTGCAAAGTAATATTAATAGATGACATTATGCACAGTTAAATGTCTTTTGAAATGTGTGTATTCTCAAGCTAAGTTGGCCAAGAATTCAACAATTAGAAAAGCAATACATAACAACTTGTTTGTAGTACAATACAGATTTATCTTCTTTACATAATAATGATAGAAATAAGATACAGCAAAAGATTTGACCTGAGCTCACTCTATAGGCTGATTAGCAAGAGGGGTTTTTACTCTCTAGACTAGTCAGAGAACTCCACCTATATTGGAATTGTGTTCTAACTAATTGGGTCCTCATGCAGCAAGGCACTGCTAAAGATGGCCTCTTGTAATTTCTTGATTGAGTTGCATTACTGCTGCAGTAACTATTTTATATATTGTCAGCTGAATGAATACCGTTTAGGTTGGTTGTAGGGGTATGGGCCACGGTTAGGGATGACATGAGGTTCCACAATTAATGTGGGTGGCTCTTCTTCTGCAGATTCTTCGTCACTGCTTTCTTTTCTTTTCTTTCCTTTTCCACCATACACAGGAAATGTAATCCTAGCACAAAAAAAAAAACAGCCAGATTTTAAATGAAGGCATAATAGATTTAATTGAACTGAAGATTAAAAAAATAAAATAAAAACAAACAGTCACAGAAAAAAGAAATAGCAATCATTCATTTTCAAACTTGCACTGGGAACCGTCATATGGCATAATAAAGTTTGTTCAGAGCTAAAAAGTACCTGAATGGGGCTTTGTGCAAAGATGGATCTTCCACAGTCACCTTCACCTGGTACCCAGGGAAACAAGCCTTTAGATGGTCCAGGCTCAAAAAAGTGTCATTAAAATCCAGTGTTGGAATCTGATTGGGCATCTTTGAGTAATGTGCACTTCCTGGATCTCCATATCCTAAGATAATGTCATGCAACCAATCGGGCACTACACAATCTGTATTCATCAGTTTTCGGATTGTCTCCAATACTGCCTGGAAAACAAGTTTTTAAAACAATAAAGACCAGTAATAAGAACTGACAAGAGAATAAAATGTAAAAACAGTAAAAATAAAAAGTCAAATTCAGGCTCATGCAATCACAAAAATGAGGCCCATTTTAAGTCTATTCTAAATATCCTGTGAAAGAAAGACGTCTAATGCTGTTGGACTGGAGTGCCCTCAGCATAGGTAAGTATAGACATCTTAACTTTCACAGGGTAGTTTAGAATAGGCTTGGAATGGGGTTGGGAGCACGTTTAAAGTGGTTGTAAACTTCAGACATTAAATATGAACAAAGCATATCCTTCTATAGAGTGTATTTGTCTCAATTAAGATCACTAAGTGTAATTTCTGTCTCCTGTTTCGTTTCTCCGCTATTAGCATGAATCACTTCCGACAAGTTTTCCTGACACCAAGAGACCAAATGGTGACAGAGGAGGGATCTCCAACTGATTGACAGTGGAGGGAGTGTGTCTCTTTCCTCCAATCAGCTCTCAGAGCTCTCCTTATTGAGCTCTGCAGTGTGCACCTTTTTTCTAAACTCTCAGACAGAGTCTTATAAATTCTGGACTTTGAATGGCTGTAGAGAAGAAAAGACTGTAGATAAACAGGTACAAGTTATGTAGGAGGATTTATTTTCTTCTCTGTGTATCACCTGCGTCCAATCACTTTACTGGGTATATGAGAGGGTTTACAACCACTTTAACTGATTGCCGACCAGCCGCCGTCATTTTACTGCGGCAGGTCAGCATGATTCCGTGAGCCGTCGTAGCTATGCGTTGGCTCGCGGGATTGGGATAGCAGGCGCGCGCCCGCTGCACAGCGGGGGTGCCGATGCTTGTGGCTGACGGTCGCGATGACCACCGGCCACGAGCGATCGCGGGCACGAGAGGTAGAACAGGGACGTGTGTGTGTGTAAACACACAAATCCCTGTTCTGTTTGGTGTGACAGATCGCGAAATCCTATTAGCTAGGAACCACGATCCTTCACTTCCTCTAGGTCAGTCCCCTCCCCCTACAGTTAGAAACACACACAGGGAACATAGTTAACCTCTTGATCGCCCCCTAGTGTTAACCCCTTCCCTGCCAGTGACATTTTTACAGTAATCAGTGCATTTCTATTGCACCGATGGTTGTATAAATGTCAATGGTCCCAAAAATTTGTCAAAAGTGTCCGATGTGTCTGCTATAATGTCAGTCCCAATAAAAATCGCAGATCGCCACCATTACTAGTAAAAAAAAAAAAATAAATAATAAAAATGCTATAAATCTATCCCCTATTTTGTAGACGCTATAACTTTTTTTTACCAAAAATATGTAGAAGAATACATATCGGCCTAAACCGAGAAAAAATTAGCTTTAAAAAAAAAAAACAAATGGGGATATTTATTATAGCAAAAGGTAAAAAATATTGTGTTTTTTTTCAAAATTGTTGCTTTTTTTGTTTGTAGCGCAAAAAATAAAAAAAAAAGCAGAGGCGATCAAATACCACCAAAAGAAAGCTCTATTTGTGGCAAAAAAAGACATCAATTTTGTGTGGGTACAGCATCGCACGACCGCGCAATTGAAAGTTAAAGCAACGCAGTGCCGAATTGCAAAAAATGGCCCGGTCATTCAGCATCCAAATCTTCCAGGGCTGAAGTGGTTAAGTGTAGTTAGGATTTGACTGAACTTCTACTTTTGGCATTTCATTAAAAGTGTTTAAAAGGTAGAACTTTTTTTAAACATTTATTTTGCTTACAGCTAAAGAAGGTTCCTCTAATTTTCTACCCATTTTGTAGATGCAACAAGAGCGCTTCTTTTCCTAGGCACTTTCAAATAAGAGACGCAGCATTACCAATCATGTCTGTGCTATTTTGTTCTATTACTAAATTTGTAATAGAAGCATTAATGTAATTAGAAAAAGTGTAGAATTATCTTGTATGGAGGTTAACAGACACAACAGTAGGGAAGCAAATGGCAAAAAAAAAAAAAAAAAGAAGACTCTCCCCAACCCCTACACAGATATCTGTTCCACACAGCAGACATGAAAATCTGATTGAAGGTTTATCCAAGCTGTATAGTAGTCGGGGAAATAACAAATGAAACACAAATGGAATAGCGCACCAGATACCGCCTGTAAAATTGAATTACATATAAAGATATATTACACAAACCTAACCTTCAGCAAAGAGTGTTTGGAAGAAGTGTAAATGTCATCTTTAGAAGAAAACACCAGCATCTCATAGAGGCCAAATAAAAGGGAGACAGAAGCATGGCACCGCTAAATGCCTCATTGCTGTCAAATACTTTTTACTGATGGTAATGGAATTGTTCTATATCTTTCATATGCTTAAATAAAAGTTAACAAAACACTGTCTGCTGTGCTATGCTGTTTGTTAAAGCGGAAGTAAAAGTCAAGAATGCAACTTGTCCCCATCTAAAAGCATATAACAAGTACTCCTTGTTGGTATTCACATCCACTAAAAATATTCTGATTATTTTTCCCAATGATGTCACCAGCACATGCGTATTTTATTACACATTCACAGCATCCTGAGCATGCCATGATGTGTCGGGTGCCTATGCTGGAATGATGTTATCATCTCACAAGTCTGTCTACTTCCTGAAACCCCATGTGACTACTAACATCACAGGGATTAGGAAATTCTGTGAAAGGGGGTCACCTCTTTATCTTAGTAATCAAAGCATATCTACTGTGTTGGAGGAACTGCTTAAGCTGGATAGAAACTCTAAATCTATAGAAGAATAAAGATCAGTAGCAACAATGGATGCTTTTTTCTCATGACATCAGTGAAAGGCAGAATAAGGGACAGGGAAACAAAGTGTTAAAACACAAACAGGATGGCGCTGGCTTTCAGAACATCAGGGGTAGAGCAGCCTACAGAACGACATACAGCAAGATTCAACATACAGATCTTTGGAGCATTTATTAGTAATTAGATAAGGAACTGGGGATATGATGTTTTAATTACTGGTAATGCACAAGCATCAAAGTAAATGAAAAAAAAAAAAAAAGCTTTATTCACCTTCTGTGACTAAGCCAAATTGTTGAATGCACTAGCAGGTTTAGATAAACTAACAAATTCAAACCAAACTCCAGCTCACACATTATAATAAATTTACAGTAAACAGTTTTTTTCTCTTTTTGGGATAAAGGTTTACATGAACAAATAAAAGCTGATGATTTTAAGCACCTGTCAGTGTTAAATGGTTTGTCTCATCCATGCAAACTGATAGATTCTGCTGGAGAGCTTGTGCTTTTGCAAAACAACAGACCTATTGGTCAGATTACGAGATAAAAATTAGTGTGTGTGTGTGTATATATATATATATATATATATATATATATATATATATATATATACACACACACACACACACATACACAGAGAGAGAGAGAGAGAGAAATATATATCTCTCTATATATATTTAGAGAGACATACATCTCTCTCTCTTATATATATATATATATATATACATACACACACACACACACCGTATTTATCGGCGTATAACACGCACTTTTTTCCCCTTAAAATCAGGGGAAAATCGCGGGTATGTGTTATACGCCGATCCCCTGCTAAATGATCTTCAAAATCGCCGACCGCGATTTGAAAATGGCGCCACCGGCGCCGAAATACACAGAGCCGGTCCTCGGCTCTTCTCGGCCACTTTCGGCTTCACTCGAGCGCCGCCCGAACCTAGCCGCGTGTACTCGGCTAGGTTCGGATAGCTCCGCTCACAGTCACGCCCATCCCGGGCGGGACTACGAGTGGAGCCGAAAGTGAACGAGAGCCGCCGAGAAGAGCCGAGGACCGGTGTCTTGCCGAGAAAGTTCCCTCGGCGGATAAGGACCCCCCTGTACTGCGCAGGCGCAGTGCCTGCGCAGTACGAACTACTATCAGCCGCCGGAGATAGCCGAACCTCAAAATGTTCAATCAGCTGCGCCCAGGGTCCACGTTCCTCCCCCACCATCCAAGTGGACCTAGAGGGGGAATAAAAAAGAGCCGAGCGAAGCGAGGCCGTGCCCGCGAGGGGCCCTCTTACAGGCGCCGTGTACAGCTGATTTTCACCTATTCACCTTCGGCTATTTCCGCCGGATCCTACTGCTCAGGCACAGCGCCTGCGCAGTAGAGGGGGGTCCTTATCCGCCGAGCGGAATTTTCTCGGCAGAACACCGGCTCTCTGTATTTCGGCGCCGGCTGCGCCATTTTCAAACTGCAGTGACAATGAAAAGTCACTACAGTTTAACTGCAGCCTGAGCAAGGCTGCAAATGGACACAGAAAGCTGCAGATCCTCACTGTAAAAGCTGCAAGGCATCACATGGACACTGATAAGGCTGCAAATGACACCAAGGATGCTGACTGCAAGGCTGCAAATGACTACAAGGCTGCAAATGACACTGGACAAGCATGCAGATGGACGCTGTGCAAGGCTGCATTGATGGGCATTTAAATGTAAGTTTTATCATTTAATAATAATAATTCCCTCCTAAACTTGGGGTGCGTGTTATACACCGGTGCGTTTTATACGCCAATACGGTATATATCTATATAGAGATACATATATATCTCTATAGAGATATATACCTATATATCTCTATATCTATATAAAAAAAGGATTTGATCCCCTGCTGATTTTGTCTGTATGCCCACTGGCAAAGAAACGATCAGTCTATAATTTTTATAATAGGTTTATTTTAACGGTGAGAGACAGAATAACAACAAATCCAGAAAAACACATTTAAAAAAAAGTTATAAATTGATTTGCATTTTAATGAGTGAAATAAGTATTTGATCCACTATCAATCAGCAAGATTTCTGGCTCCTGGGTGTCTTCTATACAGGTAATGAGCTGAGATTAGGAGTACTTTCTTAAAGAGAGTGCTCCTAATCTCAGCTTGTTACCTGTATAAAAGACACCTGTCCACAGAAGCAATCGATCAGATTCCAATCTCTCCACCATGGTCAGACCAAAGAGCTGTTCCACGATGTTAGGGACAAGATTGTAGACCTACACAAGGCCAGAATGGGCTACAAGACCATCGCCAAGCAGCTTGGTGAGAGGGTGACAACAGTTGGTGCGATTGTTCACAAATGGAAAAAACACAATATAACCGTCAATCTCCCTCGGTCTGGGGCTCCATGCAATACATAACGACCCAAACTGAGAAAAAAAATTTGCTTTTTAAAAAAAAAAAAAAATTGGGATATTTATTATAGCAAAAAGGTACAAAATATTGTGCTTTTTTTCAAAATTGACGCTCTTTTTTTTTTTTTGTTTATAGTGCAAAAAATAAAAACTGCAGAGGCGATCAAATACCACCAAAAGAAAGCTCTATTGTGGGAAGAAAAAGAAAAATTTTGTGTGGGTGCAGCGTCGCACGACCGTGCAATTGTCAGTTAAAGAGACGCAGTGATGAATCGCAAAAAATAACCCGGTCGTTCAGCAGCCAAATCTTCCGGGGCTGAAGTGGTTAAAGGGGTTGTAAAGTTATTTTTTTTTTTTTTTTTTTTAAATAACAAACATGTTATACTTACCTTCACTGTGCAGCTCGTTCTGCACAGAGTGGCCCCGAACCTGGTCTTCTGGGGTCCCTCGGCGACTGTTTCAGCTCCTCCCCGCAAGCATTTACCACCTTCATGCGAGCTCCCTCGCACGGTGGTGAGTGCTTGCGGGCGCGCTCCCGTGATACAGCCGGCGGCTATAGCCGCTCGCTGTATCACTCGGCCCCGCCCCCCGGCGCGCCGCGTCATCGGATGTGATTGACAGCAGCGCGAGCCAATGGCTGCGCTGCTTTCAGTCCATCCACTGCAGCCAATCAGCGACCAGGCTGAGCTGCAATGAAGATGACGAGGACGAGCAGCGAAGATTCGAGGCGTCAGGTAAGTAAAACGGGGGGCCTGGGGGCGGCGGTACTGTCAAAAGTTTTTTCACCTTAATGCATAGAATGCATTAAGGTGAAAAAATTTTTACCTTTACAACCCCTTTAAGTGTAGTTAGGATTTGACTGAACTTCTACTTTTGGCATTTCATTAAAAGTGTTTAAAAGGTAGAACTTTTTTTAAACATTTATTTTGCTTACAGCTAAAGAAGGTTCCTCTAATTTTCTACCCATTTTGTAGATGCAACAAGAGCGCTTCTTTTCCTAGGCACTTTCAAACAAGAGACGCAGCATTACCAATCATGTCTGTGCTATTTTGTTATATTACTCAATTTGGAATAGCAGCATTAATGCAATTAGAAAAAGGTGTAGAATTATCTTTTATGGAGGTTAACAGACACAAAAATAGGGAAGCAAATAGCTAAAAAAAAAAAAAAATCTCCCCAACCCAGCAGCTGGGACCATAGTCACCAAGAAAACAATTGGTAACATACTGCGCCCTGAAGGACTGAAATCCTGCAGCGTTCGCAAGGTCAAAGGGGTCAAATACTTATTTCACTCATTAAAATGCAAATCAATTTATTACTTTTTTAAATGTTTTTTTCTGGATTTTTTTGTTATTCTGTCTCTCACTGTTAAAATAAACTTACCATTAAAATTATAGACTGATCATTTCTTTGTCTGTGGGCAAATGTACAAAATCAGCAGGGGATCAAATACTTTTTTCCCCTCACTGTATGTTGTCTGGACCTAATTTATACCATACATCTTAATAAAGTGTAAACTAGAAAGGCACGCAACTTTTTCCCTTCATATAAATCTGACTAGTAACTCCAAGAAAGCGTATATGTCCTTTAGAGCATTCTGACTGAAAAGGAACAGAAGATCCTATTCTCTGCCCATATAAACTAATCAGTTCCCCTTTTAATTTGCAGTAGAAATGATAAAAAAAAAATCTGTCTGGTTGCTATGAGCAATTCATGAATCAGGAATTTGTAGTACATGAATACATGATGTCAGGGGCTTGGTAACCCATGGGAAGAACTGATGATATCTGCCCCTTATATTACAACATATCAGCTTCAACCAACTGTCATGTCACATTTGTATCCAAGAATCAACATGTCTTACCATTATCAAGCCCAGGAGGACACAAATTGTGAAAGAGAAGGAGCAGCTGTCTCCTCTCACATCACTCTTATTAAAATGATGACTGTCAGAGTGAACGTTACCACTATAAGCAAGTGTTACTTTGCCTGTGAATGCATTTAAGGCACACTAGCCTCAAACAATTTCCTTGGCCATACACAATCCAGTAAATGGAAATGTACAGACACAGAGAACAGATATATGTTTTCAGAACCCAGACCAGTGTTCTCCGACCTCTCCGATGTACATTGTAGTCTGGGTGATCTTGTTACATACCAAGAACCCTGAATTTTCGCAACCGTTTTCCAAGTACAGTAAAACCTTGGATTGAGAGTAACTTGGTTTGAGAGCTTTTTGCAAGACATGCAAAATGTAAAAAAAATTTTTGACTTGATATACAAGTAGCGTCATGTCAAAACTGGGTATAAAAGAGAAGAGAGGCTCCTCTAAGTGTAGCAATGTGGTTACATTGAATTAAGGTACAACATTTAGCAACTCACATGGCTGATGAATAAAACAGACACATCTAAGTAGGCAGGCATCCAGGTAAAGTCGTCCACATAGACTGTCCTCCACACTGCCATCAATGCCATCTCTTCCAAGCTGTGCTCCACAAGCGCTTCAAACCTTGTTTTCAGATCGCTCGACTGTAGGGTAGTCTTCCAGGTCACAATTAAAGACTGACAGTGTTGAAAGCTGGAGGTGCTGAGGATGGTCTATGTGGACAGCTTTACCCCGGATGTCTGCATACTTAGATGTGCCTCTTTTAATCATCAACCATGTGAGTTGCTAAATGTTGTACCTTCATTAAATGTAACCATATTGCTACATTTAGAGGCGCCTCTCTTCTCTTTTATACTCTGTAGCTCCTGATGAATTTTGCTTCTAATCCTCTTGTGGAGGGACATTTTTTGGTTACACTACCTGGTCACATTGCTAGAATCTTTTTATATGGACTATAAACTGAAGGACTTATGAATAAATGGTTGTGGAACGAATCATTTGAGATTCCATTATTTCTTATGGGGAAATTTGCTTTGATATAAGAGTGCTTACTTCATGTAATTTGCTCGCAATCCAAGGTTTTACTGTAATCAATTGTTTTAAAAAAACAGTGATTATTAATCATTTTTAGATATGACATTAATTGTAGAAACACCCTGAACCCATCAGAATGACTTCTTGGGGTACATATAACACTGGCTGAAAATCAGTGCTTTACATGCTTAGGTTTTAGTGGCATGACATTGATTTTGAAAAGTGTATAGCATTTCAGAAGCTCTCGATGACAGCCCACCTCCCTCCACCCCCTTTCATACGCGCCTCCCCCACTAACAGATCATGTTACCTTCAGTGAAATCAATCAATGGACTTTTTTAGTGAAGGAGGGGTTAGGTCACTGTTGGGAGCTTCTGAAATGTATAACAAGCTTAGTCTTGTAGCTATTAGGCCTCGTTCACAGCAGACACTGCTTCCAACATGACATCTGTGCAGGTGTGCGTCCCCGAACGCATACAGGTAAACATGGCATTCTACGGGCGTATGGTTATGCCCCGTGTGAGCGAGACCTCAACTACTCACTGACCGCAAAAATACATCATTACTTTGACCTTAGATACCAAAGGGTTGGCAGCAGCTAGCTGCCATAGCCCCATATCGTTTTTTACTATGGGAGATTCTGTGTAGGATAAAAGTGGTCCTGCTAGTGCATTCGCAGTGGGATGATTTTTAGAGGAGGCAGGAGAAATGCCCACTGCCGCTTTCCAGGTAAACCCGGAAGAGATCCGATGCACCTGTGTGCTGGGCAGGAAGTGGAGTGAGGGCAAGATGGCTGCCACTCATCCCTATGCCCTTGGAGGACCGGAATGACCTCTGATGACACTTTCGATTCTCGGGCAAGAACAAATTATTTTTTTGAAAGTCAAAATGCAAAAAAAAAAAAAAGTCCCCCCCCCCCCCCCTTTCTTTTGCTTTTAAAGGTAAAAGAGATCTGGGGTCTTTTTGACCCCAGATCTCAATAAAAAGAGGACCTGTCATGCTTAGTTACATAGTCAGGTTGAAAAAGACAGAAGTCCATCTAGTTTAACCATAAAAATGAATAAATAAAAAATAATATCATACAAACCCATATACACAATCCTATACTCACAGTTGATCCAGAGGAAGGTGAAAAACCCCAGCAAAGCATGATCGAATTTGCTACAGCAGGGGAAAAAATTCCTTCCTGATCCCCCGAGAGGCAATCGGATTTTCCCTGGATCAACTTTACCTATAGATGTTAGTACCCAGTTATATTATGTACATTTAGGAAAGAATCCAGGCCTTTCTTAAAGCAATCTACTGAGCTGGCCAGAACCATCTCTGGAGGTATGTATGATGCATACATATTCTTAGCCCCCCCAAGTGCATAACTTTACATTTATCAACATTAAACCTCATCTGCCACATAGTCCGCCCAATTAGACAGTGCATTGAGGTCGGCTTGTAAATCGGAGACATCCTGTAAGGACGTTATTCCACAGCATAACTTGCAGTCTTTATATTACAAGGGATGTGAACATTCCTTGTATTAGGAATAAAAGTGATGAAAAATAAAGGGACAGTGTAAATATAAGAAAAAAAAAAAAAAAAGTAAAATGAGAAAAAGAAATTAAAGTGCCCCATCCCTCCGTGCTCGCTCGCAGAATATGCAAGTCAAGCCTGCATATGTAAACTGTGTAAGGTATTGCCGCGATCGTTAGAGCAAGAGCAATAATTCTAGTGCAAGACCTCCGCTGTAACTCTAAACAGGCAACCTGTAAAAATTTGAGACTTTTAAGTACTGTAATTTATCGCCATTCCATGTGTGTGCTCAATTTTAAAGCATGACATGTTAAGTATCTATTTACTCGGCGTATCATTATCTTCCACATTATACAAAAAAATAAAAAAATCAATGTAGCAATACCTAAAAGAGAAAAAATAAAAAATAAACTTAAAGCTGTATTGAAAACCCAAAACAAAAATGTAACTAACATTAATTGTAGAAACACCCTGAAGCCATCAGAATGACTTCTTGGGGTACATATAACACTGGCTGAAAATCAGTGCCCTAGATGCAGTAGTGTTAGGACTGCAAGCAAACACAGGGTGCGTGAAGAGGCCTTGCAGCTTATGCTTGCGTTCCCAAATGCGTGCTAACTAAACCCCTGTTTTTAATGCAGACTGTTGGACAGGTTAATTTGGTCAGTTGGCAGACTGGTTGGTGAGTAGAGCTATGGAATGTTCCGTTTTTGTCTTTTAAGTTTTAGTGGCATGACATTCATTTTGAAAATTTTATAGCATTTCAGAAGCTCTCGATGAAGGCCCACCTCCCTCCACCCCCTTTCTTGACTTGCAGTTTACTAGTCTTTGGGTGTGATGGCTGCAGTGGTTTTCTCTTGTTAAGCTTTTTTCCTTCTGTTTTTACCTAGTGATCTGGCCAGTAACACACCTTCTGTATATGTGTTTACATTCTGGATGAAGTAATAAAGCAGACACCCCTGGACAGCAGCATTGTCAGTCTGGGGAGGGGGTAGTGTTAGACAAGAAGATTTGGATGGACTTGACCAACAAATTAAAAGGTGAACTCCAGATAACACAGGCTATTGGTATGGTCATATCATAAAGGTCAATGACCTCTTGTACTTACAGAACACGGCGCAAAAATATTAAGCAACAGTATTAAACAGGACTCGCAGCCAAATATCTATAACAGATCTATAAGGCTGGCTGCCAACCAGAGTCTATTTTCCAAAGCCTTACAGTTTTTGATATATATTAAATCAAAAGTAAGAGGGGAAGAAATAAAAGGAAGAAGAAAAAATGGGGGGGAGTAGAAGAAGAGAGAAGGGGGAAGGGGGGAAAAAAAGGGGGGGTGCATCAAGGGGACCCCTTACCAAGGCGTATGTTAGAGAACCAGGGATAGCAGTCCAGTATCCAGCCAGTTACACAGAGCCACGGGGTAACCTGGGACTGCTCGGGGCCTGTCCCAGATAACACTTTTTAAGCAGTTACAGCAAAAATTTTTTTTTTTCTTTTTGGGATAAAGGTTTTGCATACTTTAATTAACACTGACCATTGTAAGCGCGCCTGTTTGGTTTGTCTCAACCCTCTAACTGCTACTTTTTCTACACAGCATAGTCTATTAAAGAAGTTGAAAAATAACAAATTTGCTGGCAAGATCACCAGGTGGAAAGGCAAAAAGCCTTAAAAAACAAAAAAAAACAAATGCAGCCACCATATCCAAGGATTGGTAAGCTGCAATTTAATACATTTTTGTTTTTGAGTTTAATACCACTTTAGGCTTAAAAATTCTAGAACAAGCATTTTTTGTTCTATGCAAGTGAGGTTTAACATCATAAAAGCTGCTTTGTCCCCTGTTTAATCAAATGTATTTTATTGCAACAGACTACCCCCCCCCAAAGTAGAACCACTGTAAATATCTAAAGTCAGCATTATAAAAGAATGTAAATTTTACTGTCAACTTTAGTCTGTCAATTGGTATACAATGCAGACGCCATCCTGTGTTAGCTACTGTACAATGTAGGTTTAAACATTTCCTAGTGGCTTGTAGACTGTATTTTACAATAGGCAGCAGAAATTAAAGACCACGTTCTGTGGTTTGTGCAGATGACACAGTCAACAAAATAATGCTGTTAAGCCCAGTGAAACTGCATGAACAGCAAAAGCGTGTATTTATTGATTACTGTTCAATACAACCATCCCATGTGTATTTTTTATGTGCTTTTCATGCGTAAAAAGACACCAGTCACTAAACACCGTCTCATCCATGAAGCACCTACATGTCAGTATGCAACGGGTAAAAAAAAAAGAAACACTTAAAGAACACTAATCTCACACCAAGTATTGTATACAAAAGTAAGGCTATCATTTTGGTTCAACATAATAGGGATCTCATAGTATATATAAAAAAAAAATAGATGTTCATATACACTGTCTAAAACAGAAATTAGATTTGACATATAACGGAAGAAATGTACGATTCCAAGTTTAATGTGTCCAAGAAAGCTTGTTCATACATACTGTAAATCTTTGTGACCAAAACTATTTTTTTTTTTTTTTTAAAAAGGGTGAAAATCTATCTGTACTTCTGAAATTTTATTGACATTTTTCCAATCAATGAGCCATCTCTTTGTATGTCTACCTTTCTATCTTGAGATAATCGAACAATCCTTTTACAACATGCACACACATTTGTTGTTTCTAGAAGCTATTTTTTTCTTTTTAGTTTATGTCTTCTTTTTTTACACACTTCTGTTTGTTTACATCTTTCTCTCCTGCGAGAAACACGCTCCTCCCAGCTATAGCAGCTGTGTGTCTAAAATCTCTGTCTACCAGTTGATAAACAGTACCAGTAGACAAGTGTTTTGCACACTTTGATATGATGCATAATTTAGGCCTCATGCACACTTGAGTTTGCAGCTTTTTTCATTAGCATTTCTTAACAAGAAAACACCACTCTGCTATTTTTAACTCCTACTTTCCCACAATGCATCTCTGAATAGTCGTACAGTTGTTTATTAACCATTTTCAGAGCAGAGGGGGCACTGTTGTTCAGGAGCTCTTTTTCTTGCTGTGTCCATTATGACAATGAGGCAGCAAAGGACACTGGGCAATGTTCCTGTTTGCACACAGCACAGGTCAGACTATTAAAGTGTTAGTAAAGTCTTTTTTTTTTTTTTTTTAACAAACGTGTCATATTTACCTGCTCCGTGCAGTGCACAGGGCAGTCTGGATCCATTTGGCCTCAACCCCTCTCTCTCCTGATTGGCTAACTGACTTTGATTGACAGACATGGGAGCCAATGGTACTGTGCTGTGTCTCAGTCAATCAGGAGGGAGAGTCTCGGGCAGCCGAGGGACTCGTGGACATTCCTGGAAGGAAATGGGGCTCTGGTAAGTATTAGGGGGTGCTGGGGAGGCTGCTAAACACAGAAATACACACAGAGATTAAAAAAAAAAAAAAAAAAAAAAAAAAACACCTTCTGCCTTAACAACTCCTTTAAAGCAAGAGCACACTGGGAAATTGAGGAATTTAGGGTAGAAAAATGGCAGTGTCCAAAAATATTACTTTAAAAAAAGTTTGAATCTCAAAACTGCTCGTAAAACAGCACATTTTACCACGTTTTTCAGCGTTGGAGCATTTTTACAGCTGAAAACTCCTCTTCAAAGGCAGTAGTTTTAGGAGGTTTTTCCAGCCAGAAAATGCCCCTGCTAAAAAACACTGATAAAAGCCTAATGTGTGCGTATTGGGAGTTTACTGGCTGCAAAATAATGCCGGACGCCTAAAAAACAAAACAAAAAAAGCAGCTGTAAAAACGTCCAGTGTGCATAAGGCCCTATAGTTAACTTAATGACTGCAAAACTGCCCAGGTCCTGAATCAGCAAAGCAACCCCAAACTTACTATTTTCACCAACATGCTTTAGAGTTGGTATTTGGTACTGCTACGAAAATGTTGTATTCATTTTACCCCAAATATTTCCACTGTAACTATGGACAAAACTAGTTTTAATTCAATAGTCCACAGCACATTGTTCTAGAAGGCCTAGTCTTTGTCTATATGCCTAATGGCAAACTGTAGTCTTGCTGTAATGTCTTTTTTAGACAGCAAAGGTTTTTTGCAGGCACACTTCCTCTGAAATGTCGGATTGTAGATGCATATACTTTGACACCAACTGCTGAAAGAGTTATTCTGAGGTTCTTAGAGATTTCTTTTAGCCTCCAACAGTCAGCTCCTAGGCTATATTTGCTGGGTCTGCCAGTCTGGACAAACCAACAATCACTTGAAATCTATGCCACTTGCCAAATAATTTCCTTACAGTGGATTGGCAGTTTCCCAACAATTTAGTGACTTTCTGAAATCCCTTGCTGTGCTCATAGGCATCCACTAGGAACTAGGGATAAGCTCAGACATGTTTGGGTACTAGCCTAAATCCACCTGAGCCATCTTGCTAGGAAGTGGTCAAGGTAGCCTTCGAATCATAAGCGGCTGAAGCATTCCCTGCTTGGCAGCTGCACCAATGCAAAGGATGTGTACACACATGGCTGCGGGACGATGATGGCCACTTATGACTGATGGTCTGCACTGCTTCCGGACGGGATCCGAACCCGTCTCAGCTCATCCCTGTCCACAACAACATTTCGGAGGACCGTGAAGAACGCTATATTTCTTGGCCTGATGCTACAACACGTCAATAGAAAAAAGAACACCAGACCCTAGATATCTGAGGGTTAAGTAAAATAGGTTCTACCTGCTTACTCCCCTCCCTAAATAGGTTCTAATCAATGGCACCTAATCTGGAAAAATCGTCTCTAATTTTCATGGATTTGAGGTGGTGGTAAATGCACTTGCTTTTTTCCATATGACAGATATGCATATTCAGTCAACGATTTCTGGGGGGGGGTGCTGTGCTGAATCTGCTTCACCACCCATCCTATCCCTGCTGTGTCTGTCCTGCCCACACTCCACCCCTGATGTGCACACACAGCAGTGAGAGGGTTTACTAGTGCAGTTGTCAAATTGCATTTGAATATGGAGCGCATGAATAGCTGTACATCCTGGCTGAATATGTCTGAAGAAGTAATTGGTGACTGCAGGTATACTGAACCCCACCTCCACGTTGACACTTGCAGAGGTTCATCCCTCTGCTGTTGTGACTGAACAAAAAGACTGCCACTCCTCTGAAAAGCAATCTACGCACAGAATACTTCAGAGGGAATTTGACAGGTAGTGCGGAAGCAATATGTTTTTCAAATGATTATACAGTGCCTAAGAAAAGTATCTGCTGTAATTTACTGCATTATATGGCAAGAAAACATGAAAACTTCCCAGAGGGTGAATACATTTTATAAGAACTATACATCTCACAATTAGGATTTTTTGAAGCAATAATTAATTAACAATGGAGAGTCTTTATTTCTCATGAGCCAGTAGTTGATATTAGAAAGTTTTATTTTATTTTCACAACAATGGCCTTTTCTGCTCTTCTGCACAGACATCCCAAACCATTACAACTATCAACCGCCAGAAGCTAGCAGTATTTTAAGGCGCTACTAAGCTTGCACCAATTTAAAAATTGACCTTCACATAAAAAAAAACAAAATCAATCAAAAAAAAAAAAAAAAAACTGCAATAAAACGTTATGTGGATGCGGTTAAAATCAACTGCCCTGTGCAATACACCCTTTTTTGAATATTAAAATCTAGAAGATAACACATTGTAAAGACAATATTGCATCTCTATGCTTTAGTGGATTGACCCCTTAGATATGTCTGCCTGTGCAATATAAAACAGACAGGAGGTTCAAAGGGCACTTCCTGTGCTTTACAACACTGGTGCCCATGTGAAAGGAATGTCTGCTGTGCATCTGGACCTAGCATGGTAATATCCTTATTTTTATGAATGCCATCTGCCAACATACATGTTTGGACTGGTGTTACAAGTTGGGCAGTTTCCCAATGATGATTTATCTCGAGATGTGATCTCCTTCCAGCTCCACTTTCTGGCAGGTTTAATTGGATGTAAAAATAACTGGCACATACTTTGCAGCAGCTATCGAGTATACCGGAGAACATTAGAAGGATAAACATGAAAATTTGCTGATAAAACATAAATTATATGGAATAGGCTAAGAGATGGCAAGTGTCCTAGTTGATAGCTCAATTTTCGATTCATAACACTACGCAGTTGATCGTACACTAATTTTTGAAAGAATTAGGTTTTTTTTCATAAAAATTATTATTTAAATATGTAGTGAAGACCAATTTACTGGATTGCAAAATGTCTGTTTCAATATACGGTGAACTATTCTTCGTTTTAAGAAAGATGTTTAACCATTTTGCCATCCAGGCAAACTCTGACATTTCTTACATATATGTAAAAATGTGCATTTTTTGCTAGAAAATTACTCTTAAAACCCCCAAACATTATATATTTTCTGAAAGCAAAGTCCCTGGAGAATAAAATGGCAGGTTTTACTTTTTTTTTTTTGGTCACATGATATTTGCACACATTGCGCAAATGCATTTTTTTCTGTAAAAAATACACTTTAATTAATTTTAGTGCACACAAAAAACAAGACCCAAATTGGTAAAATATAAAGATGATGATACGCAGAGTAAATAAATTCCCAACAGGTCACGTTTTAAAATTGCACACACCCGTGGAATGGCAGCAAACCACAGTGCATACATTATCCTTAGGCCAAGATGTAATTAGTACAGCAGATAAACTCACCCATTTTAAATGTATTCGCCAACTACATTACACCTTTCTAAAATGAGCCAAATGGGGTTGATAAAGCAAGTCTGTTGACTGAGGTGTGGAGAACTCTCTGCTATTTTATCACATGTTTTGGTCTCACTCTCATCCAGCCACCATTTGGAACAAAACTTTACCCTGTTGGAGTCTAATCTCAACCTACAAGCTCCTAGAACTCTGGAATTGTGTCTCCTTGGCGTTCTCAATAACTTTGCCCAAAATACCAACAATTGTACCAGGTTTCATCTAATATTTTTCTATGCAAAAAAAAGGCACTCCTACCCCACTGGATATTCCACCTACCATACAATATGTCTATCACTTGGTAAATCCAGTGTAACCACTGTACAAAATTAAATATGCTGGTGGTGCCTGTCCCAAAAAGTTCACCAAAATCTTGTTTTCTCTTCTCTTGGTTGGCAGCTAATGTGCATGGTTACTGGTACTTATACCATGTATCTTATGTGCATTCATAAATATCGGTAGCATGCAATTTTTTTTTTAACGCTTGTCTAGTATATTGGGTTCTGTATAGCAGACCCTTAATGCCAAATCAAATCTTTTACATCCTTGATCGCTTCTGTTTTGTACTATTATCACTTACAACAAACATCTTTTAAAAAATTATCCATAGGCAACACTTTAAAAGTCTTTACAGATTACAAGATTCGAGTTAAACAGGAGATCCGGTGCAAGAATGATTGTTCTCACATGTATGGTGCAATCACCAATTACAGTGGCTATAAAAAGTCTACACACCCCTGTTAAAATGTCAGGTTTCTGTGATGTAAAAAAATTAGACACCGGTAAATAATTTCAGAACCTTTTCCACCTTTAATGTGACCTATAAACTGTACAACTCAATTCAAAAACAAACTGAAATCTTTTTTTGGGAGGCTAGAGCTTTCTTTTGGTGGTATTTTATCACCTCTGTGGTTTTTATTTTTTGCGCTATAAACAAATAAAAAACAATACTTTTTACTTTTTGCTATAATAACTATCCAAAAAAAAAAATTGTTTAGGCCAATATGTATTCTGCTACATATTTTTGGTTTAAAAAAAAAAAAAAGAAAGAAAAAAAATCGCAATAAGCGTTTATTGATTGGTTTGCGCAAAAGTTATAACGTCTACAAAATAAATTATATATTTACGGCATTTTTATTATAAATTTTTTACTAGTAATGGCGGTAAACCAGCGACTTTTAGCGGGACTGCGACATTGCGGTGGACAGATTGGACACTTTTGACACCATTGACATTTATACAGGGATCAGAGCTAAAAAAATAGCCACCGATTACTAAATAAATTACTAAATAAATATCACTGAAAAGGGGGTTAACACTAGGGGGCGATCAAGGGGTTGTGTTCCCTAGGGAGGTGTTTTTTTAACTGTGGGGGCAGTGTACTGACTGGGAGTAGAGGGAGATCGCTGTTCCTGATCACTAGGAATAGCATATCTCTCTCATATCCCCCTGATGAAGACACGTGACTCCCTGTGTCGAAGACGCGTAGGGGAGGGGCCAGGACGGAGCGATCAGCACAGAACTGGGTTGTGGAGCTCTCACACCCCGCAGCACGCCGCACAGCCGTTTTTTCCTATGTTATGTTTGGTGCACATGAGCACCTTATAAATGTGAGTACCCCATGTGGGGATTGGATGTGATTTTAATAAAAGTATCCTACGGTATTATACTATATTAGCCTTTTTCTTTTATATGGTCTGATGTGAGTGGAGCCATAAAGAATCTAGTGTGGGAATCAGCTGTACCTAATACTGAGCCCAGGGGTGGCTCCAAAAGCGTGTATTGACACAATTAAAACCTGTGTCACACGCTCCAAGGTGAGCGCAATCACATTGGGGGTCACCAAGGCACTTCACAGCATGTTTTTCTTTGGGCACGTTTGATTCAAAACCGGAACTTTTTCTTTGAACCATCACCATTACACTGACTTTTATTTGAACTTGGTCACTTTATGTTACTGGATTGGAAGATTCTTTCACGGATGTGATTTGAACACTTTTATTAGGGCGATTATAGTTTCAATTCGCCCATGCATGTGATTGATTTACTCTGTTTGTGTTTTACGAATATATATATTGTTTTATTTAATTTTTTTTCTTTTTCATTTTAATCACAGTGGATCTACATATGTGTAACATTTTTTAGCATATACACCTTATTAGGAATGATTATATTTTAATCACTGTGGATTGTATATTTATCTTATTACGTTTTTCTATGCACATTGCACTTTGTGTTTTATTGCACTAGTTATTTTTTAGTGTGTTTGGTCATAGGATTCACACAGCAGGTGATCTTAGTAAGTGATCAGAGCTTTAGGACTCACACAGCAGGTGATCTTAGTAAGTGATCAGAGCTGTAGGCTCTATTTGATTTGCACGCTTTATTATCTATGATTTGTACTTAGATTTACAGTTATTCAGTTACACCCCTAGGCGCGGCGCATTTTTTTCATATATCATTTATCGCACGGTCATGAATACGTGATCTGCGCCTGCAGCCGGGTAGCTGTTTGGTTGAATTTCCATTAAGGCACTGGATAATTGTGGCTCGCAGGATTTTTTTCCATAATTATATCTCTCTGTACTTCCCTGACAGAACGGAGATCTGTCTGTTTACATTGACAGATTCCCGTTCTGCCTCTCTGAGGAGCGATCACCGGTCGCCTGCTATAGCTCTTAAAGCTGGCTGCCATACAGCTACTGCGATTCGTGCAGCAGTGCCAACCAGCCACAGAATAACGACAACGACTGGTCGGGAAGCAGGTAACCACTTGCCGGCTGGCTCATGCCGATATACGTTGGCAAAGTGCCACGGGTGCGCAAAATCCCGTATGAGTACGTCGGCCCTTTATGAGTCGCCAGAGGGCGTGCATGGCGGGTAAACCGATGCGCGTGGCCAGCGGGCGCGATCGCGTGCTCGAGCACCAGCACGGGGATTTGTGTGTGTATACACACAAATCTCTATTCTGTTAGGGGGGAGGAGACATGTTGTTTGTTCCTAGTAAATAGGAACAACGATATGTCTCCTCTCTTACTCCTATCCCCATACAGTTAGAACACACTAAGGGAAAACACATTTAACCCGTGGACCGCCCCCTAGTGTTAACCCCTTCCCTACCAGTGACATTTACACAGTAATCAACGCATTGTTATAGCACTGATCGCTGTATAAAAGTCAATGGTCCCAAAAATGTGTCAAAAGTGTCTGATCTGTCCACCGAAATCCCGATAAAAATCACAGATCGCCGTCATTACAAGTAAAAAAAAAAAAAAATGCTATAAATCTTTCCCATAGTTTGCAGATGCTATAACTTTTGCACAAACCAATCAATATACACTTATTGTGATTTTTTTTTTACCAAGAATATGTAGAAGAATATATATTGGCCTAAACTGATGAAGAAATTTGTTTTTTAAAAACATTTTTGGGGATATTATAGAAAAAAAGTCAAAAATAAATATTTTTTCCAAAATTGTCGCTGTATTTTTGTTTATAGCGCAAAAAATAAAAACCGCAGAAGTGATCAAATACCACCAAAAGAAAGCTCTATTTGTGGGAAAAAAAGGACGCAAATTTTGTTTGGGTACAGCATCGCATGACCGTGCAATTACCAGTTAAAGCGACGCAGTGCCAAATTGTAAAAAGTGCTTTGGTCAGGAAGGGGGTGAAATCTTCCAGCACCGAAGTGGTTAAACTAATACTTTGTTGAAGCACCTTTTGATTTTATTACAGCAGTCTTTTTGGGTATGAGTCTATCAGCATGGCACATCTTGACTTGGCAATATTTGCCCACTCCTCTTTGAAAAAACACTCCAAATCTGTCAGATTGCGAGGGCATCTCCTGTGCACAGCCATCTTTAGATCACACCGCAGATTTTTAATAGGATTCAGGTCTGGACTCTGGCTGGGCCATTCCAAAACTTTAATCTTCTTCTGGTGAAGGCATTCCTTTGTTAATTTGGTTGTATGCTTTGGGTCGTTGTCATGCTGAAAGATGAAGTTCCTCTTCATGTTCAGCTTTCTAGTAGAAGCCTGAAGGTTTTGCTTCACTGTGGGTATGGTGTTCTTTTGGTCATGTGCAGTGTTGTTTTTGCACCAAAACATATCTTTTGGAATTATGGCCAAAAAGTTCAACCTTGGTTTTATCAGACTATAACACATTTTCCCACATGCTTTTGGGAGACTTTAGATGTGTTTTTGCTAAATTTAGCCAGGCTTGGATGTTTTTCCGTCTTGCCACTCTACCCCATAGCTCAGACATCTGATGGATATGGGAGATTGTTGTCACATGTACTACACAGCCAGTACTTTTCAGATATTCCTGCAGCTCCTTTAATGTTGCCGTAGGCCTCTTGGCAGCCTCCCTGACCAGTTTTTTTTTCTCGTCTTTTCACAAATTTTGGAGGGACGCCCAGTTCTTGGTAATGTCACTGATGTGCCACATTTTCTCCACTTGATGAGGACTGTCTTCACTGTGTTCCATGGTATATCTAATGCCTTGTAAATTATTTTGTACCCTTCTCCTGACCGATAACTTTTAACAATGAGATCCCTCTGATGCTTTGGAAGCTCTTCACGGACCATGGCTTTTGCTGTAAGATGTGACTAAGAAAATGCCAGGAAAGACATACTAGAACAGCTGAGCTTTATTTGGGGTTAAGAGGGACTTTTAATGATGTCAGGTGTGTAGTGACCAACGCTATATCCTGGCCTAAGCCGGCAAGGCCCAGGCCTAGGCCTAGGGCAGCACTTTGCGGGGGGCAGCACAGAAAAAGCCAGCCAGCTTGCGGGGGGGGGGATCACAATCCTTCCTCACTGTGCTATATATGTTTTATATTATATCTGGTTATATCTTCTTAGTCCTCTCCATAAAATTATCAGAAATGTGTGCTTACAGTAGAACTATAGGCAACACTTTTTTCTTAATTTTGGATAGATTAAGAAAGGGTTATAGCCCCCGTCAGTTTATTTTTTACCATCCCTGTCCCATTGCAGAGATTTCCCTTAATTTCCTGCTCCATAGCCAAACAGGAAGTGAGAGGAAATCAATGCAAATTAAGGGAATCCATTGCTCCCCCCCCAGGCCCTTACAACTAGTGTCCCCACTCAAAAATTTCAGCAAGGGGTGTGGCCTTGACAGGAAGGGGTGGGTCATATTTAAATTAAGGGGTGCACGAGTTTAGTCAGGCCTAGGGCAGCACAAAGCCTAAATACACCACTGGTACTGACTCCTATTTAACATGAGTTTGAAGGTGATGGCTTAATTCTGAACACAGCTACATCCCCAGTTATAAAAGGGTGTGCACACTTATGCAACAACATTATTTTAGTTTTTTAGTTTTTACTTTCCCCCTCTAAAAGATTTCAGTTTGTTTTTCAACTGAGTTACATTAAAGGTGGAAAAAGTTTTGAAATAATTTATCTTTGTCTCAATTTTTTTAACTTCACAGAAATCTGACATTTTAAACAGGGGTGTGTAGACTTTTTATATCCACTATAAATATGCGTGCAGGGCCTATGTGTGTGGTGGCATTTGTGCGCAAGCACAGACATTTACTTTATTCATATATTTATTTCTTATTTTACACTGTCTCTTAACGCTGATGCAGCCTGGTTCTTTGTTTCAGACATTCAGTACAGCACTCAGCCATAGACTTTGATAGGCTACAAACAGCGGGGCTAGATGCTGCACCTGTTTCCAAGTTGTACTTAAACGCTGGGATGCACGCTATACAGCTAGACGCCCCCATGTGTGCAATGGGCCTTCTAAATATACTTAAATCAATATGATGTATTCTTAAAAAAATATTTACTTTTTGGTCTTTGGTATTCACTAGACGTGTGTTTTGGTACACTTGCCAACTGCCTAACTGGGAAAATACGCCATTACTTTGGATGCTGGATTCACTGGATCACATTTAGAAGTGGCGGGAGGTGTTCTAACTCTAAACTGGTAACCTGTAGCAATTTTTAAGGTGTTGCCTATGGACATTCTTAAAGTGTAAGTAAACCCCCCCTATCGTTTTCAGCCATCTTTGCCTCTGTTTAATCTACAACTGCCATGATGCTGCACATGTGATGAGTTATTACACTAGCCATTGGATGGTTTGACAGTTTGGTTGAGAGCACTACCAATGGGAGTGTTACATTTCCGGCATGTGCCGGAAATGAAAACTTCTTGAAACTGGTGAATGGATGGGTTTACTTCTGCTTTAAGTACTGTAACTTGATGCTATTCCATGAGCAATTTTAAAGCATGACATGTAAGGTATCTATTTACTCTGCGTAACATTTTTCATATTTTACAAAAAAAATTGAGTTATATATTGTGCTTTTTTTTTTTTTTTTTTTTTTTTTTTTATGAATTAGCCACTTCAGCCCCAGAAGAATTTGCCCCCTTAATGATCAGGCCATTTTTTGCGATACAGCACTGCGTCGCTTTAACTGACAATTGCACTGTCGTGCGACGCTATGCCCAAACAAAATTGACATCCTTTTTTTACCCACAAATAGAGCTTTCTTTTGATGGTATTTGATCACCTCTGCAGTTTTTATTTTTTGCGCTATAAACAAAAAAAGACCAACAATTTTTTTAAAAAGTTTTTTTACTTTCTGCTATAATACATATCCAAAAATATATAGATAAAAAAAAACAAAATGTATTCATCAGTTTAGGCCGATATATATTCTTCTATATATTTTTGGTAAAAGAAGAAAAAAAAAAATATAGCAACAGGCGTATATTGATTGCTTTGTGCAAAAGTTATCGCGTCTACTAACTACAGGATAGATTTAGGGACTTTTTAAATTGTTTTTACTGGTAATGGTGGTGATCTGTGATTTTTAGAGGGACTGCGACATTGCAGCGGACAAATCTGACCCCAAATGACACTTTTTGGGGGCCAGTGACATTATTACATTGATCAGTGCTATAAAAATAGGATTTTTATAACAGCTTACCTTTAAAATCCTTTTCTTGGAGTACATCACGGGACAGAGAGCACCATAGTAATAACTATATGGGTTATAGGCCACCTTTAGGAGAATGGACACTGGTATAACCAAAAAGAAAACAGGAAGTGCCCCTCCCTATATAACCCCTCCCATACCGGGAGTATCTCAGTTTTTGTAGCAAAGCAATATATACATATCCCAATAAGAGGGGAGGGACCTCTGTGTCCCTTGATGTACTCCAAGAAAAGGATTTTACAGGTAAGCCGTTATAAAAATCCTATTTTCTTTATCGTACATCACGGGACACAGAGCACCATAGTAATAACTATATCTAGCCGTCGCCAGGCATGAGGACCCTATACTGCTGCCTGCAGTACACTGCGCCCGAAGGCGGTGTCCTCCTGCCATCTTACTTTCATTTGATAGAATCTCGTGAATGTTTGTACTGACGACCAAATAGCAGCCTTGCAAACCTGAGCCACAGAGGCTTGGTGATGCACTACCCGGGTAGAGTGCGCTTTAATCTGAAAGGGAGGAACCTTTTTCAGGCCATACGCCTGTCTAATCACCTGACGAATCAACTTATCAACAGTAGATTTCGATGCTGCCTGACCCTTTCTAGGGCCTTCCGGCAACACAAACAAAATATCAGTTTTCTGTATCTGAGCAGTCGCTTTCAGATAGGCTTTAATTGCTCTCACTACATCAAGAGAATGTAATGATTTTTCTTCTGCAGATCGAGGTTCTGGAAAAAAAGAAGGTAAGGAAATATCTCGATTCAGATGAAACCCAGACACTACCTATGGCAAAAAGGTTGGGTGCGGACGCAGCACCACCTTATCCTTGTGAATGATTAAGTATGGCTCTTTACAGGAAAATGCAGCCAATTCTGATACTCTTCTTGCAGAGGTTATCGCAACTAGGAATACCAGTTTCCTTGTCAATAGGATCAAAGGAATATTCCGTATAGGTTCAAAGGGTTGTCTCTGCAACACAGAAAAAACCAGATTCAAGTCCCATGGGTACAAGGGTATTCTAACTGGCGGAGTTATCCGAGTTACCCCTTGTATGAATGCCCGGACTAAAGAATGCGAAGCAAGCAGCCTTTGGAAAAACACTGTCAAGGCCGACCCTTGATTGTACTCAAGGCCAGCTTCATTTTTACTCCTATTTGTAGAAAGGCCAGAATTCTTCCTATGACATACCTACAAGGATGCCAACCCTGGGTTTCACACCAAGTGACATAAGCCTTTCAGACCCTGTAATAAATGGTCCTGGATGCCGGCTTTCTGGCATTAATCAGGGTGGTTACTACCGAACCTGAAAGCCCCCGATTTTTTAGAATGTGGGCTTCAATAGCCACACCGTTAAATTTAGCGTTTGTAAGGCAGGATGGAATACCGGTCCCTGCGACAGCAGGTCCGTACGAGGTGGAAGAGTCGAAGACTCCCCTACTGCTATTCTCACGATCCCTGCATACCAGGGTCTTCTGGGCCATGCCGGGGCCACTAGCATTACCGGCTTCCCTTCTTCCCTGATCCTGTGAAGCAGCCGTGGTAGCAGCTGAACTGGAGGGAATGCATAAATCAGTGAAAACTGATGTCAGGGGATCACTAACGCATCTACTCCGAGTGCAAGTGGATCCTTGTTCTCGCCACAAAGTTGTCCAACTTCTTGTTGAACCTGGACGCCAATAGATCTACGTCCGGGGTACCCCATCTTTGGCATATGGCCAAAATTACCTTGGGATGTGTCACGGAACGTCCCACACTCCGCTTGAGTACTTCCGTCAGTATACTAGTATACTATATTAGAGCCAGATGTACTGCCCGAATCTCTAGGATATTGATATACAAGGTCTTCTCAGACTCTGACCACTTCCTTTGAACTGTGGTCTCTTCTAGAACTGCTCCCCAGCCCCATAGGCTGGCATCCGTAGTTACTACTTTCCAGAAAACTGGAATGAAGGATTTCCCCTTCTGTAAATTCCTGGTTATCAACCACCAGTTGGGACTCTGGCGTACTTTTGGAGCCAGATTCATTGGATAATCCAAGGCTTGGATCTGTTTGTTCCAAGCAGACAGAATACTGTGTTGTAACAGTCTTGAATGGAACTGGGCATAGGGAACTGCTTTGAAAGAAGCTACCATCTTCACTGACCTTTGCCTGAGGCAAGAACACCCTTTCCTGGGTTGTGTCTATGACCAGGCCCAAATACTGCAGCCTTCTTACTGGCTGTAAGGATGATTATTCTAGATTGAGAATCCAACCCTAGTGTCTCAGATAACTGACTGTTCTGGACATCCCTTGATTTAACCCTGCTATTGGCTGATCTACCAGATGCAGGTCATCTAGGTATGCTATTACTGCTATACCCTGGCCCCTTAGTCTTGCTAATACTGGGGCTAACACTTTTGTAAACAGTCGGGGAGCGGTGGCTACCCCCGAAAGGCAAGGCCACGAACTGAAAATGGCGCTGCTCTACCGCAAACTGCAGAAACTTCTGGTGAGCGGGAAATATTGGCACATGCAGATACGCATCCTTGATACCTATGGATGCTAGAACCTTTCCTCCCCATAGGGTGGAAACAACTGAACGAATCAACTCCATTCGAAAGGAGATCTAGAATGGGTCCGATATCTCCATTTGGTTTTGGTACCATAAAGAGATTTGAAAAACCCCATAATACAGTATATACATAATACACTAATACAGTAATCGGTCCAGTGCCAGAAAGAAGGACTTTTTCTTTACTGGGTCCTTGTAATGTTTGATCCTAGAAAATGCGATAGTGGAAACTCTTGGAACTCTAGTTTGTAGCCTAGGGCTACTACAGAGAACCCACTAGTCTTGGATTTCCTCTTGCCAAGTTTCTGAAAACCACCGCAGTCTTCCCCCCACTTGATCAAGCGGGGGCGCCCCTTCACAAGGAAGCCTTGGGACTCTGTTTTGTGGACTTCTGACTCCAGGGCTTTTTGTGGCCCTGTGTCTGGTTATGAGGCTTATCCTTTGCCCCTGATGGTGGAGGCCGTCGAGACTGCCTGGAGGGTGTTGCCCCAGACATCCAAGGAGAAGGTTACAACCTTCCTCCATTAAACAGAAACCCAGCCAAGAGCTTCTTGCATGGTAACTCGGCTGACCAGCTGTTTAGCCACAGAATCCTGCGAATATGTATCAACATGAGCGCGAGACGCCTGATGGAGAAAATCCTTGATAGCGTCCACTGCAAAGTATAGGGCCCTAGATAGCTCAGCTAAACTTTGGGCCTCTTCAGTTTGAGCAGGAACTTTTTTTTGTAATTAAAACCCTGCTTGAATTCATCCCGAAGGGATTGACAGATGCTTATTGCTGCCACTGCAGGTTGTACTACCGCACCAGCTACAGCAAATGAGGCTTTAAGTAGAGATTCCAACTTCTTATCAGCTGGATCACTAAATACTTGTACATTGTCCACTTGGACAAGTTAAACTCCTGTGCACAGAGGAGATAGCAACATCTACTGCTGGCAAATCCCATCTGTTTGAGAACTTTTTCTCCATACGATAAAGAATTGAAAATCTTTTAGGAGGAGAAACCTGCTTATCTGGGTTATCCCAATCAGCATAAATCAGTTGCTCCAGTAACGGGTGCATAGGGAAAGCCTTCCTGTTTCCTTTTTGGTTATACCAGTGTCCAGTCACCTAAAGGGGGCCTATAACCCATATAGTTATTACTATGGTGCTCTGTGTCCCGTGATGTACGATAAAGAAAATGCACTGATCAATGTAAAAAGGACACTGTCAGGGAAGGGGTTAACACTAGGGGGCAAACAAGGGGTTAAGTGTGTTCCCTCAGCGTGTTCTAACTGTAGGGGGGATGAGCTTACTGGAACATGACAGATCACTGTTCCCGATCACTGGGAACAGTAGATCTCTGTCATGTCATCTGGCAGAATCGCCTTGTTTACATATGCAGCTCCCCGTTCTGCCACTCCTTACCGCGATCACGGGTCACTGGCGGACGTTGTCGGCTCACGCAGGAGAGCCGACCTGCCGCAGTATATCTGCGTGAGCAGGTCGGCAAGTGGTTAAAGTATATTTTTTCCAAAAAAAAAAAAAATAGCATCTAAAAAAAAAAAATAAATAGATAAAAAAAAAAAAAACAGGTTCCTCTGGGGAAGTAGAATCACTGTTTTCCTCTCTGGCTGTATTTTGTGGAGCAGGCGAGGCTGAATTCACAGTGGAGGGAAGGCATAAATTAATCTGAACTGAGACCAAGACATAACTAGAGAAGTTGAGGCCAGAGTCAGAGGATCCCTTAAATGGTTGATGAATACCATTGTAGTGGAATTTTTTGACTGCACCCGAATTGGGTGTCCCTTTGGAAGGTGGGGTGTTTCCCTCCCATTTTGGACACGGTAGCAAACGTCACACAAATAAGTTAGGACAAATCTCCCCAAACATATTGTAAACTGACAGGGGATATAACCCTTAATCACTTAAGCCCCATACACACCATTAGATTTTCTGCAGATTTTTGTCTTCAGATTTACCAAAACCATATAATTCAAGGTCAAACCTTAAGAGTTTCAATTTGTATGCAATGAGGCAGGCCCTTGCACTACATGGTTTTGGTAAATCTGAAGACAAAAATCTGCAGAAAATCTACTAGTGTGTATGGGGCCTTAGACATAATTATCTACATGAGAATGGTTCAATACTGACCTTGAAGTTATTCTCTTTAGGTTTCCTCCTCATGATCAGGTTGAAGGTTTCATAAACATCTTCAGCTCCATTCTGAATAGTGTTTGTCATGTCTTGCTGATACTGATTGGGATCTAAAAACACTCGGTAGGTTCTTGCATCCCCTTTGAGTTTGGGCTTAGGTTCAGGCCCTACATAAACAGAAATGGTAAAATTAGTCTTACACGAAAAAAGGAAAGCCTAGTATAAGTACCTGGCCACTTTCCTAGGGTTCACTTTGTGTGCAGTTCCAGCCACTAGAGCTGAATTAAGGACAGCACTCACACAGCAAAAAACCTGAGTTGCAAGGTTTTTTTGGGGGGTGGGGCCAGTACCATTTGTCGGCACCCGCTCCTTCTCCTGAAATCCTCAGCTAGGCAAGGATAACGTCACCAATTGTCCCACCCTACTCCCTGCCTGAAGCTTCTTGGGAAACGTCACACATTCCAGGAGGCTGCAGGACCAGTCTCTTTGTCATGTGCAATCTCAGTGCAATGGTACGTTGGCTGCAGCTACAATCGGCCCCAAAATTAAAGCGATTGTAAAGTTCCGTTTTTTTTTTCTCTAAAAATAACAAACATGTTATACTTACCTGCTCTGTGTAGTGGTTTTGCACAGCACAGCCCCGATTCTCCTCTTCTCAAGTCCCACTTCGGCTCTCCTGGCCCTTCCCTCCTGTGCCCCCACAGCAAGCAGCTTGCTATGGGGGCACTCGAGCCAAGCTGCAGCTCCGTGGGTCCATTCAGACATGAAGCGTCTGTTCGGTCCCACTCTCTCTCCTGATTGGCCAACTGATTTTGATTGGACAGCAGCGAGAGCCAAAGGCGCCGATGCTGTGTCTCAGCCAATCAGGAGGAGAGTCCTGGATGGCTGAGGCACTCGTGGACATTGCTGGAGAGAGATGGGGCTCCGGTAAGTATTAGGGGTGCTGGGGTGGCTGCTACACACAGAAGGTTTTTTTTATCTTAATGGATAGAATACAAACACAGCCCCTTTAAAGATGGGGCCCTGGGGACATAAAGCAGTCCGCAGGAAGACAGTGCTGAAATATATGGACAGGCAAGTACCTGATTTTTAAAAGTAGACAGTTACTGTATTTTTAGCTGCTAACTTTTAATTAAAAAAAAAAAAAAAAAAAAAAAAAAAAAACTTAGTGAAGTTCCTCTTTAATTCTGTAGCCACCCAGTAATTTTGTAACAAATTCCTCAGAACCTAGTAATTTTACAGCTTCAATGCGTGTTACGATCTTTCAGAGTATCACATACTGTAGATAGCTATGTTCACAGTATGCAATACATTTTCGTGACCTCCGTACTCTGCCTGTTTCTTTTAAAACATTCTCCATCTATAACCAATTCTACAAAGTAGTTTTATTAGTATATTACCTTCTTCAATGACTCGCCCTTTCTCATCCAGCATGCCTTGAATCTCACATCCGCGTACATACATGAGCCCAGTCTGTTCCGCAATGGACTGTCTCCGATCAATCTTTGTTCCATACAGCAACATGGGCCGCAGGGTGACCAAGAAGCACACATCATGTTTGCGGAGACCTGGTTCAAGTGACAAGACACAATAATTTAATAATGTCATTCACTTGTATTTAGCCTAACATTACATTAATTTACATTTTCAGAGTTTTTTCAAACAAAGTTTTGCGTACTCAACTAGCAAAAGTGTGTACATTCTAGGTTAGAAAATAGGATTTTTATAACGGCTTACCTGTGAAGTCCTTTTCTTTGAAGTACATCACGGGACACAGAGCCATAGTAGTTACTATGTGGGTTATAGGCCACCTTCAGGTGATGGACACTGGCACCCCCTAAGACAAAAAGTGCACTCCCTATATAACCCCTCCCACTACTGGGAGTACCTCAGTTTTGTAGCAAAGCAATACACGTGTATAACCAAGAAGGGAGGGACCTCTGTGTCCCGTGATGTACTTCAAAGAAAAGGATTTTACAGGTAAGCCATTAGAAAAATCCTATTTTCTTATCGTACATCACGGGACACAGAGCCATAGTAGTTACTAAGTGGGATGTCCCATAGCAATGTCAACTGAAGGGAGGGAGACACAACAAAAGTAGGGCACCAAGAGACAAGAGGACTTATACTGCAGCCTGTAGAACACTGCGCCCAAAAGCGATATCCTCCTGACCTTTTACATCTAGGGGTAAAATGAAGGTTGACGACCAGAGAGTATAATAATTTGCAGAGAGGGGGGGCTGAATAGCAGTTGCTGGGCTCTGTCTGTTGATTGTGGCATTTTTTGAGAAAAGTGACCAGGCCTTGGCGCTTAATGGTGGTGGGGTCCTAGCAAATGTTGTAAATTTGAACTGTGATGTGGTGGTAAATTAGGTGAGACGTGAATGCAGACTGCTGGAGAAAAGGTCAGCTGTGATCAGGGGATAAATCAGGCAATGGGGGAAGTTAGTACAGGTTGCCAGATAGAGGTGTTAATCAGATGACTAACAGACATGACAGGAGTTAAATCTAAGGTGGGGGGTGTCTGGGGAGTAATCCTCTAACACACTTTCTATCCTTGGATGGTTATGCAGAAAATGCTCTTATCCTGAAAAAAGAGAACCACTGCAGTCACCACATCTAAGGACTGGTATGCTGCAATACATTTCTGTACTTGAGTTTAGATATTCTTCCAAAAAGATTTTCAACCCTCTCACACTTGTGTGTATGCAGTAATAAACATCACTGTGCTTCCACGTATGCTTTTGGGTGTTAACACACTTTTTAGCTTGTGCATTATGTAAAAGGGAGGATGAACATTCGAAGTAGATGGACACTAAGGATGAGCTCCGGCGTGTTCGCAAAGCCCACGTGCAGACATTGTCCCAATGCATGGCTGCAGAGATCAGGAAATGTCTCACTGCCTGTGATTAGCGCAGCACAGTGCTGACTTCTTGGCGGGCTCTGCATGTGGGGTGTGCGAACACGCCTGAGCTCATACTTAATGGACACCCAAAATGAATGACATTTAGCTTGCTAAAGCACTCGTGCATTATAAACAATTACCCTTTATTTAGGTCTTTCTACACACGTCCTTTCCTTGCTTTAAGAGCAATAGATGGACAGTGCAGTTAGAAACAAACTGTGCATTCACAAAACCTGATGAACAGAATAAGGAAACATTTTACTCCAGCCTCACTTTTAGAGATTCACACTTTAAAACAAGGTTTTATCTTCGCAACAGTAATGTCCCTGTTAAGCTCTTGTGAAACCCTCCCCTAAATGATCTCATATAACCAGAAACTTTGCATACTACTGTTCTTCTCCCATGGATAAATAACCTCCATGCACCAATTAAATAACATAGCACAGTCGACATAGAATCCAGCTTTTACTTTGCTACACAGAAAAAGCATGAAGAAAAAGAAGAACTATTCAAGATAAGTTTCCATTAGAAAATTGTTGCAGATCCACAAGTGCATTTTTGGACAGTACTTTTGCCTTACTTCTAAGTATGGAGTAGACATGCTGCCCAAGTGCTGGCATAGTTTACACAGTAAGGGTCAAAAGCGGAATATGCTTTTAGTGCCAACAGGGGTCACCTTTAGTGTACGCCTCCAGCTAGAGGAGTACGGGGAAATGTTTTTCAGTTATGTGCCAGCTGGCAGCAATCTGTGCACAACTCCCAGGACCTTCAGCATATAAATTACATTTTGCTGTTTCAACAGCATTGAAATGTTGCCCCTTATAACCTAAAATCTGCTTATTTTTAGAGAGATCCTTTGCAGGATTTCTTAGAGCCAACACATAAATTTCCCATTGGGCCAATTAAAAAAAAAAAAAAAACTTCAACGAGGAAACAAATTGATGTTCCATACAGACTAAGATGCCACTATCCTGGATGATGTTAATCAGTTGAACGCTTCAACAATGGCTGACATACATATACTCATATGACCCATACAAAGCACTTTCTAAATGAATATGCTCTACCTCAGAATTGAATAATAAATGTAGAGACTGATATGCAACATGGAAAAGCAATCTCTTTGCCCCCCCCCCCCCAAAAAAAAAAAACAACAGATCTCAGTTTCTGAGTAGATCAGGGATAAGACATTTCCTAATGCACCTATGCTGGACTGCACTACATTCACAACAACTGCTCTTTCTAATGCTGCAGTAAATACTCTCTATATCCTCTACCACTATCTCTGTAAAGCCCGGTACACATGTACCGAAAGTCAGCTGGCTCACCATGCTTGCAAGAACTGATCTGTGTTTTCTGAGGGGGGTGGGGGGAGACCCCTATCAGAATAGAATAAGCTCAGCAAGAGAGATCCCTGCGTCACACGCAGTTGTGTTGATGCAGGGGATCTGTGAGTTTTTTGGGGGGGGGTTTCTTAAAAAAAAAAAATTGACCGCATATACTTGATAAACCTTGACAACGAACTTTCAGATATATCATAGTATTTGGTTATATCTGACAAATGCAAAAATACCTGCTGATCATGCCAGAAATCTTATCAGCTAAAAGCATTCTGTGCTCTCTGCCTGGCTGTGCTGCACCGTTTATCATTTATATTGTTCTGAGGATTACAGGACCTTGCTCATCTATACTATGTATGTAAGATGGGAGTAACCAGTAGTCCTGTTTGTATTGTCCTCATACAGTATGGTGGTTAAGCGGTGTCATCTCAGGAAAGGAATGCAGAACAGAAACATTCAGTGCACAACTATATAAAGTATTTATTTAAGTCCCAATTGGAGCTCTAAGTGTATATTTTTGCCCAAAAAGTGGGCATACAAAAGTTAAGTCAAAGTTCATGCTTCCAGCTTTCAGGAGTCAAGAGTGTCTAATAAGAGTTTTTATCAAAATTGCTGCACATGCATGTGCACCAGTCATTCATACCTTCCCATTCGTCTTTAATCTGGTTTCTGACATTCAGGTTAATGGTAACATCAGCTCTTACTCGTGTAGGCCAGTTTTCACCAATGTTTGGCTTGGCAACTTCCACAACAGAGAAAGCCACTATAGGTTGAGCCATGCGTGCCCAGCCGCCAAAAACAATACCGCCATATTCAGATTGCCTGTGTGAGAAATTGTGCATGATTACCAATGTATATATTTATGTGAAATGAACACAGAGATGTATGAAGCTGTACAATTTAAAGCTGAACCTAAAAGCAAACAGATAAATACAATTATGGGACCTATTTTTTTACCTGTCAATGGATTTGTATTTCTGTCCATCCGGTCCTGAGGTTTATAGACTACCAGGCAGCACAGTCAGGCTGGTGAACTTACTTTTCTTTATTGCATTTAAACAATACATTACAGGGTCTTTGAAGTGATAACACAAGAGGAAATGTGCATGTACTGCAATAATGTTTTATATATTTATAATATTATATATATATATATATATATATATATATATATATATATATATATATATATATACCTATCTATCTATATATATATATATATATATATATATATATCTATCTATCTATCTACACACACACATTTTCAATTTTTCCCCGATATACACATATTACAAAACATATTTAAATTAGTTTTAACACTAAAACTCTATTTACAAATTACACACACTTTCAGTCTGGCCTTTAGTCTAGGGCTCGTCTCACATATTGTTACCATGGAATGCACTATGTATGTCTGGCATTGTTAAAAAAAAAAAAAAAAAAAGTGCAGACTCAAGTTGGGATCACCCCTTTTACAATGAGTTAACACATATTGGGGCAGATTTACTAAAACTTGCCCACAAAGAATCGGGTGCAGCTATGCATGGTAGCCAATCAGCTTATAACTTCAGCTTGTTCACTTAAGCTTTGACAATAAAACCTAGAAGGTGATTGATTCTATGCAGAGCTGCACCAGATTTTGCACACTACAGTTTTAGTAAATATCTCAAATTAGGTCTAGCATTGTTTGTAAATGCAGCTCATTCATTTTGAAAGGGCTACCAAAAACATAGCACAGCCCTAACATTACCCCAACCTTTCTTGGGAATGTAATGCATGAAAACACGTTGGGATTCCATTGAAAATTAATAGCATCACAATACACATTCATGGCGCACTATCATACATTACCGCAATGTATACATTTGAGGCCAACCTCACTCTATCATTCAAACACAATCCTACTGGCGTGGAAGCGGGACAATAATATAAACCGAAAGGTATTAATGTGAGGCACTGGATCCTCTGCTTCTTCAGATCTGCAGCCCAAAGAGCATTTATATAATATTTTGATGGAAACACCTCAAAAGACAACCCGACCTCCCCAATAGTATGGTTCTACCCCAATTGAAGAAAAGAAAGAACATGGGGAAGCTACCATAGTATGACACCAGTTTAAAAAAAATGTGTTTTTCACATTTGATGATAAACCTTACAGAGGGGAAAGGCATACATCAGGGCATTCTGATCAAATGGCTCCACCAGGGCACCTTCTGCATCTGCCATTGGGTCCTGTGTCTTAGAGACAAATCTGCCCAGTATCTTGCTGAACTGAGAAGCTAACAGTTCTACATTTGGTGTCCCCCAATTCAGAGATATGTTCCAGAACACCTCCAGATAAAGAGACCATTCTCTTGGGCCCAGACATCAACATTGTCTTCTAAGAAAATCTGCCTGCCAGTTCTTCACCTTGGGAATATGCACTTTGGATATCATTGGAACATGACTCTCTGCCCAGGACAGGATGGACTCTAACCCTGCCACTGCTGCAACATGCATAGTGGCTGATGCAGGCCACAGCTGAGACATTGCCCAGTTGAACTCGTACCAGTCAAAAGAGAGGACCAGGTAAAAAGGGAAGGTCCAGTGAAATGACGGCATGCATGTAATTCAAGCGTGCTGATTGAAGGATTAATTCATTAATTCTTCCTTTGAGCAACAATGCTGAAAAGAGTGCCCAAAACCTCACCTCAGCCCAGAAGACTGGCATCCATCATGCCAATCTTCCACTGTAAAAAAAAAAAAAAAAACCTGCCCTCCAACTGTGCCAGGGGCAAAAGGCGACAAAATAGAGGCATCTTTGTTTGACAACATAAAGAAATCATTTTGTCTGAAGACAGAGTGAGAGAAAGAGAGGCCTTGAGTGAAAATGAACAAATGGAATTGCTTTGAAGGTGGACACTATCAATCTTTGCACTCACGTACAATTCAATAGGAATTTGCTGAACCTGACCCTGCAGATTTATCAACTTCTCCGAGAGCTGAAAAACCTTGGCCTGAATAGTATCCAAGTACTCCAAGTGGTGTGACAGAATCAGAGATGATTTCCTGATGTTCAGGATCTTTCCAAAATCCTCCAAGGTCCATAGCAGGATTGACACGCTGGAGTCCAAGGCCAGAGAGGCTGTTTTCCCAGCAAGAGATCACCAAAGTATCCGATGACTGAAACATCTCTAAAGTGAAGAACACCTAGAACGGGTGTAATGGCCTTTGCAAAGTGAAATGAAAGAATAATGAACGGATAGTGTTATTGCCAACAGAAAGACAAAGCAACTGTTGATGACCTGGAAAAATAAGAATGAGTAAACAGGCATCCCTTATGTCCAGGGAAGCCACAAGTCTCCTAGACGAAAGGACGTAATAACTGACTGAATAGGTCCTAATCGAGAACTTTTTGAGGACATACAAAGGCGTTGAGGTCCCTGAAGTCCAGAATGCCTCCTTTGGGCTTCAAAACTGTAAAGAGATTTGAATAATTAAAAAAAAGTTTTAGGACTTTATACAGGCAAACCCCCCACTTTTAGGTACACAATGGGACCAGAGCATGTATGTAAAACCAAAATGGACTTAAAGGTAAGCAATACCTTTTTTCACTTCTCAATGCATGTACTATATTGCAATAGTCATTTAACGCATTAACCTTTTTCAAGTCATTTAACATAGGCATAACTGATCATCTAGGCAAGCTGGCCGACTCTAAAATCAGACAAACCAGGAGCAGTGCCATGTCAAGTTGACAAAGATTTCCCATAGATGCCAATGTTAAAAACTGGGAGCAGTGCCATGTCAAGCTGACTCGCGAGTGTATGTAAAGTGAGGGTATGTAAAGCGGGTTATGCCTGCATGAGGCAATGACCTGGTACAGTCATATGCCTCCATCCCTGTCTATAGAAATAGGGGAGAGCAAGGGGAGTGGGACTGTATGTGAAACACGCACCGGCAGGGAATATAACAGTCAAAATATATAATATCATAGTTATTAATTCATAGAACTCTGTACAGTATATAACAAGGTAAAAAAAAAAAAAACAGTAATTCATAGTAATATTTGGTATCCCATAGAAATGTACACACACACACATACACTGTACATTTACAAATGGTAGTACATAAATAACCTCCAAACTCTCTAGTACACATCAGGTATATAATAAAAATCTTAAAATGATACTTGCGTAAAGGATATTAAAACCACAAAATAAAAGAATGAAAATTGGCATGATACTTGTAAATAGATGGTTTAAACACGGCATCTAGTTAACTTAATGCATTCTGTGGTTTAACATGTGTGTAATTATATATATATATATATATATATATATATATATATATATATATATATATAATCCCCCCCCCACTAAATCTGCTAGTACATCTTACACTTCCATCCCCCTAGACTGAGAATGCTGCTGTTCAAAGCTGCCCTTGTGCTCCTTCATGCAGAGTGGGGGCACTAGAATACAGAAAGTGTGTTACTGACCAGATCACCAAGTGAAAACCATAATAATAATATTAATAATAATATATATAACTAATACACCCCATCTAATGAGTGTTAAACTGCAATATATCACATTTGTGGTAGCATTTTACCGCAAAATTCTAGCTTCTATGTAAAAATATTTTGTAATGAAAAGTATTATAAGATTCATTATAATATGAATATTTTAAAGTAGGCAGTCTATTATCCCATGTGTATAAATATAGATACTACTCTAACCAAACTAAAAAGTGATGATAATATGTAATTTTTTTCCCAACTGACAAACAAAAAGGCAATAATTCCCTAGACAGCATTACAGAATAAGCATATTCAGGTGTGTGACAGTCTAACATGGCAGAGTTACAGTGATGATAACTCTGGTATAGCGGGGAGCTTGCCTCTCAACTTAGAATAGCTGCTCAGAGCTGTGAAAGTGCCACAGATCAAAAGACAAGCAAGCTCAGCACCCTGAAATATGAAACATCACTGGTGGCTCATGTTCCACGAGTTGTTACTCTGCATTGGACTGGGCAACAGAGGGGATTTGTACAGCTTATGCATGCCAGAGAGTAAATGAGAATGTTTCATTAACTATTTAGATGTCTGAACAGGGACATGCCAGCATCTGCTAGGGTTGCACCGATACCACTTTTTAAACACAACAAGTATCAATACTTTTTTTCCAAGTACTCGCCGATACTGATTCCCGATACTTTTTTTTTTAATGTCATGTGACAGTGGTACGAATATGCAGCACTGATGGGCGCTGACGAGGGGTGGACTGTGTCAGTTGTTTTTTTTTTTTTTTTTTTTTTATTTATTTTAAGTCAGAGTCAGTGTATTTTTTATGTTATTTTTCATTATTTTTACGGTTAATTTTTTTTTTACAGTTCTTCCTTTTTTTTTTTTTCAATCCTGTTGGGGGCTTTGGTGAGACAATCGGGCTGATAGAAGCAGCGGTGGGGGTCGTTACAAGCACCCATCTCCCTGACAACCACGGGAGTAAGAGGAGGAGAAGCGTCTGTCAGAAAGAGCGATACAGAGAGATCGGTGCTTGTACCTGCCGCCACCGCCGCAAAGATCATCTGCAAGGCTGCCCGGCACCCCCCTGCTACACTGAGGACGCCGGGTGTACTGGCCTCCTGCCAGGTATCGGGTCAAGCATCGGAGCATTTAAAAGTACTTCTGCAAATGCTTGGTATTGGCACCAATACTAGCATCAGTATCGTGCAACCCTTCCAGCTGCTGTCCCATGAGGGATGTTCCCAGCAACAGAACTAGTGTTTTAAAGGTCCAGCTCAACCCAAACCAACAAAGAGGACCAGTTTAACAATGTTGGCTCAAGTTGCAAAGTTAATTTGTGTGTTTCGCACAAAGTTGCGTTTATTAGTGTCTCTTTCTTTCAGTTAACAGATAAAGATTTTAAGAGGAAATAACGTTGAAAGCCAATGTTTGAGAGCATATTTGCAGATTTTTTCTGGCATCAACTTTAAAGGCATCAAAAAATGTTTGATAAAATGTTGGTCGTTAAATAATTACTTAAAAGAGAAGTTCTGTTTTTGTTTTGTTTTTTCAAATTAATACTTACCTAAGTGGATGCAGCATTGGTTCCATGCTGCATCTGTCCCCCGCCAGCCCGATGACTGAGAACCGAGAGATCAAACAGCTGATCGCTCGGTTCTCACAGCTCCGTGAGCAGAGAGAGCTGGTGACTGTCAGGCCCCAAATATTCACATATTTGTTTTAGGACACATACAGTATAAAATATATGTATCACTACTCGTAAGTTTAAATAAGCAGTAGATCTGGCATCTTTTGTGATTCGTTAATTAATGGCCACCTTTATGGACCACATAATCCGGCCAATCTTGAAATGTCCACAAAAAGATAAATGTTTGGTGTACAAGGCTGTGGTGGTTCAGCATGTTTGCAGCCAATATCCCCAGGTGCTGGTGCAGAAAAGGAACCACTTTATTCAAGCCTGCAGCAGCTTTTCTAATATATTGAAGAGTAGGAGAGGTTACATCTAAAATGTTTCGCGCTGAAAAAGTAAAAAGCATTTTTCAGAACACACATCAGAGGTGACCCCTGTTAGGTCAGAATGTGTATGGAGAAAGCAAAAGGCCAAAAAAAGCTTTTTAGATGAAAAGAAGCAATCTGGATAATTTGCAACCTGTGCAATTACCTGTTTCCACCAACATCAAGCAAGCCCATCATGAACCATCCAAAAACATAGATTATTGTCCAATCCAGCCCTTTTTATTCAGAATGGGTCAACAACCATCTCACATTTGTGGGTACTTGTAAAGCAGATCTGTGTTCTGCAGTGATATGCAAATTAGCATATGCTACTCAGCATGCATCATAAGTAATCTGCTGCTACTTACACTTTGTGGCTTCTCCCTGATCTGCCAAAAGAGTCCTAGAGCAATCTTATGCAAGCACCAACTTTTTCTATGGCGCTGAACATACACCCGCCTGGTCATAGGTCACCCAGGTACCTAACACTGCGGGAAAGGGGAGGCTGGTTTGCAAATTTATGTAAGTTGAATAATATATTCAAGTTTATTGTTGTAGATGGTTAATTTAGTGGTACAAGGTTAAACCTATATGCTTTTCTTTAAAGGAAATAAACACTGTGAAATAGGTGGACTGTCATTGCTGAACTTTTCGTTTCAATATGTCTAAGTCACAGACCAGGTACAAATAAGCATTTCTATCTTCACTGGCTTTCTAATCAGTGACTCAATACCAAAGCAACAAAAAGTCAGGCACCTATCTTAGGAGGAAAACAATAGAACCCAACATATTAATGTTGGAATGGGTTTACCCTTAAGTGAAATTAAATAGCGATGGCTGTGAAAGCAAAGCCCAGATCTGTATCTGCTAACTATCATTACTGGTACCCTGGAGAAAGTAACAGGCTGGTATGTGATTAAAATAGTTGTAAAGGGTTTTTTTTTTTATCTTACTGCATTCTATGCGGCAAGATAAAAAGCCTTCTGTGTGTAGCAGCCTTCCCAGCACCCCCTAATACTTACCTGAGCCCCATCTCTGTCCAGCAATGTCCCTAAGCCATCTGTGACTCTACATTCTGATTGGCTGAGACAGAGCAGCGGCGCCATTGGCTCCCACGGCTATCAAAGTCAGTTAGCCAATCAGGAGGGGGGGGAAATGGCAGCTCCGTGTCTGAATGGACACACGGAGCTGCAGCTTGGCTCGGGTGCCCCCATAGCAAGCCGCTTGCTGTGGGGGCACTCGACTGGAGGGAAGGACAGGAGAGCAAAGAGGGACCCGAGAAGAGGAGGATCCAGGCTGCTCCGTGTAAAACCAACTGCACAAAGGAGGTAAGTATAACATGTTTGCTATTTAAAAAAAAAATAGACTTTGCAATCACTTTAAGCCATGCCCTATTACTGACTTTTATTTACTGCTCCATCTGCTTTTGCCTGTCAGAATTAGCTTCCTTTAAAAGGCAGGCCATAGATTATGTACTTTTTTCTTCCTGCCACCCAAAAATAGCTTAATTTCTCCATCAACACAGTCAGCGTTGATTGGGGAATCCCTACCAAATTGCAATTATGTTCTGCCATCAGAGAACCTTCCCTGCCGACAGAACACGATTAGTGTTGCCGCCTATAGCCAACGACACAATTTTTTCAGTTTTGATCTGTATATGGCCAACTTAAGTCAATACAATATCTACAAAGAACTGCATAATCAAAAGATTCAAAATTAAAGTATGTACTTGCAAAAAAGACATTTCCCTTGTACTTGCACATTTCCTCATGTCTTGTCTCTTTAGAACAAGTGCAGACAAATACTTGTCCATCTGCCATATATCCAGTGGGCATCTAAATTCCTGTGAATTCTGCAGTGAAATCTCAAGCAGTGTTGCGAGGGCTGCCTTATGTTATGGTGATGAAGAGAGGGGGAAGTGTTTTGTAGTCCAAATCAGGAGCATGCAGCTTAAGGTGACAACATTGCCCCTCCATGGATACAGTACAGTGAGTGTTATCACACGGCAGGAAATGTGTGTTACTGGCAGGATCCCCAGGTGAAAAAAAATAACAAAAAGTCTGAAAAAGGAAACAAATTCAGTCAACATATTAAACCTTTGTTCTTGGGTCTACAGAAGGTCCCAGTAGAATTCATTCACTGGGGCCTCTACTCCTTTTTAAGCAAAAAATTATTGTACATTCTATGGAGCCTTTAGACAAAAGTGGGCTTGGCAAGAACTATAACGGTAACAAAGACAAATTAACATCTTAGTTTTAATCATACAAAGTGAGAATACAATTCCTAATATTATTAGCTGTATATTGTACAGACTATTTGAACAGGCAATGTGCCACAACTCTTCTGATTGTTCTCGAAAGAGTGTTTGTGTATCCATGTAAACAATATTATAAAGGATCTGCAGGTCTTATGTGCATTTGGCTCTTGTAATGCTATTTATCACCAACTGTTTAAACATACTGACTGCAGCTCTGACTATGGATGTATTCTACCAGAGAAAATTAATGAGTTCACATAGGAAGTAAAACAAGCTCCAACCTGTCACTTACCATGGCTTCATGCGGCACACAACATCCTCAATGTCTTGCCGAATCTCATATGTAGACTCTAGGCGGAAAAGGTTGAAGTTGCGAAGAAGATAATCATGGAGGGTGAGAAACTGCAGGTTGAGCTTCGGCAGAGCCAGGCACCCTAGTAGACAGAAAAAGTTTTACCCACAATATAGCAAATAAACACAATTTAATCACTAAAAACACATAATTTTGTTTACATGGGAGGGTAACAAACAGGCAGATCCCTTACATGTTTTTAAATAGCAAAGTAAACATCAGATAGACATGGAAATTTTGGTACCTGCTGCCCCCACAAGGTGTCCACGTGAACAGTTTACAAGTTCACCTTTCATGTTATACTCATATTTGGGGTGTAAGACAAAGGAGAGAGAGGGCACACCAGCCTTGCGCATTATCCAAGTGGTGTCTTTAATATTAAGTTAAAGGAAATATACACAAACAAATCAACGATAAAAGGGTTCCGAGTTTGAGGGATCTCTCCTCGAAACGCATCAGCCATCTGGAAGTTCCTCCGGCATGCTGGGAACAGTCTCGGTGTCCTGGTGGTTGCTTTGTGTCTACTATGGACCCTGATATGTTTTTATCATTGATTTATTTGTGAGTATCTGACATTTAACTTACTAAAGACACCACTTGGGTATGCGCAAGGCTGGTGCGCCCTCTCTCCTTTGTCTTGTTTCCAGTGCGTGTCCCCAACCCTGTACTTCCATTGGAACTATCAAGGACCTGTGCTACATATACCATTATTACATCGCCTTTGAGCTCCAGAGATGCATATTTAGGGTGTATCATGAAACATGACTACAGTCCACAGCCCCTCATCCCCAAACCATCCCGCCTAACAGAACTAAGGGCTCTTCTCCCCACCACCTCCCGTTATTTTTTTTTTTTTTTTTTATGAGGGAGGCTGTACGTGGCTCTGTTTGCACAGCCGCGTCATTCATTCACAGGATTCTATGAATAAAACAAAACAAAAATACAACGCCCATATGCCACCACTTTAAATGGAGCACAAGCACAGTAATGTAATCGCACTTGTAGTTCATTGATACTTCCTCTAGCCCTCTAACTGGAGGAGGTCTGTACAACAGTATGGACCTGCACCTCTGTTGAAATAGTGAGCAGGAGCCAGAGCTGTGTCCCTGCGATCTACTGATCATGGTTGCAATGCTTCTAGCCTCCAAAGAAAAGGATTTTTACCTTACCTGGACACAGGCAAAATCTTAGACAAATTGGTTATATATTGCTACCATCCGGTGATTGGACACTGGCAAACAGAACTGTTAGGCCCCCCATATAACTGCTTCCACTGACAGTTATCCTCCATATTTTTACCAAGCAATAAGGATTAACAGAAAGGGGAGGGTCCTAGGTCATATACTGTACTCCAAGAAATGGATTTTCCAGATAAGTGAAAAATCCTTTTTTTTCTTGATCGTAAAAGTACATGATACAGGCCTAGTCTTAGATGACTGGGACATCCAAAAACAATGCATAAAAGAGGAATGGGCAACAGACAAACAAATGCCAAACGGTCCACAAAAAATGAACAGAGGTATAGGACTGTAGCTACTGTAAACAGCTACTTGAAGCCCCTTTATGGCCAAAACCAGCATCAGCAGAGGCTTAAACATGATAAAACTAAAAAGGTATAAACAAAAGACCAGGAGGCACAAATTAGCAAAACAGATGTTTGATGTTGAAAAGTCCACAAAACTTCCATAGACCTAGTAGCGTGGGCCTTAACAGGAAAGGGAGGAAAAGTTATCCTGGAGGGAACAAGTTTGAAGAATGGCCTTTCGAATCCACCTAGTCAGGACTCCCTGTGCAAAATCCATCAGGAAGGACAAAGAGCATAAAAATATGTCTAAAAAAAGGACACAAACCACATCTAAACAGGAGTGACAGAACATGCTAGGGTGCATAAGAGCAGGACACAAAGATGGGACAACCTCCTGAAAAAGGTGAATGGAGGAGACCACCTTGAGAAAAAAAGCTTTGGTTTTCAGGACAACCTAGACATTGTGTAACACCACGAGTTCCTTACAAGGTAATGCCACCAGCGCCAATACTCGTCCAGCGGAAATAAGGGTGACAAAAAAAAAAAAATGGATTTTTAAAACAGCTTACCCTCAAAATCCTTTTCTTGGAGTACATCACGGGACACAGAGCACCATAATAATGACTATGTGGGTTATACGCTTACCTTTAGGTGATTGGACACTGGCAACCAATAGTAAGACGGTTCCTCCTATATAAACCCTCCTACACAGGAAGTGCCTCAGTTTTGTAGCAAGCAATGACGATCCCAGAAAAAGAGGGGAGGGACCTCTGTGTCCCGTGATGTACTCCAAGAAAAGGATTTTACAGGTAAGCTGTTTTAAAAATCCATTTTTCTTTATTGTACATCACGGGACACAGAGCACCATAATAATGACTATGTGGGATGTCCTAAAGCAATGCATCTGGGGGGGGGGGGGACACATCATCCTTAGACCCAATGAATCTGAGATTATAAAGCAGCCTGCAACATGCTGTGGCCAAACACAGTCTCTTTTTGAGACCTCACATCCACGTGGTAAAACCTGGTGAACATATGAACTGAAGACCAAACGGCTGCTTTGCAAACCTGAGCCATAGACACCTGCTGGCATACTGCCCATGATGCACTAACTCCTCTAGTGGAGTGTGCTCCTAAATCACGGGGTGGAACCCTACGCTTTAATCCATACGCCTGGACAATAGTCTGGCGAATCAACCTGGATATAGAAGAACTTGTTGCCGGCTGTCCCTTTCTAGGACCCTCAGGTAAGACAAAAAAGCAGTCAGTCTTCCGAAAAGGAGCTGACATTTCCAAGTAAACTTTAATTGCTCTCACCACATCCAGTGAGTGAAGCGATTTTTCCTCCCTAGTCTTAGGGTTTGGAAAAAAGGAAGGAAAAATCATATCCTGAGTCAAATGAAATTTGGAAACCACTTTTGGTAGAAAATCCGGACAAGGTCGCATGACCACTTTGTCCTCATGAAGAGCCAAAAAGGTTCTTCGCACGAAAGGGCGGCCAATTCTGACACCCTTCTAGCCGATGTTATAGCCATTAGGAAAACTAATATCCTGGTCAATAGGACCAAAGGGATATGCCTAATAGGTTCAAAAGGCTGACTCTGTAAGGCTGACAGTACGAAATTTAGGTCCCAAGGACATAAAGGTGGTTTAAGAGGTGGCCTCAGGTGTGTTACTCCCTTGACAAAGGTTTGCACCAAAGAATGGGATGCAATTGGTTTTTGGAAAAAAACGATAAGGCCGAAATCTGTCCCTTGATTGTCCCTAAAGCAAGCTGCAAGTCTACTCCTGTTTGGAGAAAGGCGAACACCCTTCCAATCATATACCTATGAGGGTTCCATTTCCTTTTCTCACACCAAGAAATGTATGACTTCCAGAATCTTTAATAGATAGTTCTAGAAACTGACTTTCTAGCGTTTACCAAAGTGGATAAGACTGAACCCATAATACCACGGTTTTTCAGTAGTCTGGTCTCAATAGCCTGGCCATCAAATTCAGCAACCGTAAAGAAGGATGGAATATGGGCCCTTGAGATAACAGGTCTGGGCGGCAAGGAAGAACCATGATCTCCTGGGCCACGAAGATCACCGGCTTCCGTTCCTCCCGTATTCTGCGTAGTAAGTGCGGCAGAATTTGGATCGGAGGGAAAGCATATATCAAGAGAATACTGATCCCAAGGAACCACTAATGCGTCTATCCTGACAGCAAGCGGATCCTTGGTCCTGGACACAACCTGTCCAGTTTGGCATTGAATCTGGATGCCAGCAGATACACATCTGGGATCCCCCAGTATTGGCAGATCTGTAGAAAAACCTCGGGATGTAGGGACCATTCCCCTGGTAACAATTTCTGGCGACTCGGGAAATCCGCCTGCCAATTGTCCACCCCTGGGATAAACAATGCCGATAGAAACGGCACATGATTTTCTGCCCAGGTTAGTATATGATTTACTTCTCTTTGGGCTGCCCGACTCCTGGTACCTCCCTCGTGGTTGATATACGCCACTACTGTGGAGTTGTCGGACTGAACTCTGACTGGAAAGTCCCGCAATCTGGACGTCCAGAATCGCAGGGCCAGACGAGCTGCCCGAATCTCCAGTAGATTGATGAGCAGAGTCCTTTCTGTCTGGAACCATACTCCCTGGACAGACGCTTCCTCTAGGACTGCTCCCCAGCCGAGAAGACTGGCGTCCGTAGTCACTACCTTCCAGGCTACTGGTGGGAAAGATTTCCCTCTTTGTAAGTTGCTGGTTCTTAACCACCAAGAGAGGTTCCATAGAACCTGTGGAGATAGAACCACTGGTTGATCCAAGGTTTGAGTAGACTTGTCTCAGGCTTTCAGGATACGGTTCTGGAATACTCTGGAGTGGAACTGTGCATATGGCACCGCGCTGAAAGATGACACCATCTTGCCCAATAACCTCATGCACAGCCGGACAGAAGGTGTTGGTTCTTTTTTCACCTTCTGTACAAGTTCCACTATGGAGGCGACCTTTAAGGGCGGAAGAAACACCTTTTCTTGGGCGGTGTCCAAGACCAGACCCAAATACAACAAGGTTTGGGTTGGACAAAGAGCTGACTTGTCCAAATTTAGTACCCAACCTAGGCGTTGTAAGACCCGCACCGTACTTGACACGTTTAGAACTAGTGTAGGCCAAGAGCAATCCCTTAGAAGTAGATCATCCAGGTATCCTATTACGGAGACTCCTTGAGATCTTAGGGAAGCCAATACTGGGGCCAGAACCTTTGTGAAGACCCTGGGGGCCGTGGCTAGACCGAAAGGGGGTGCCACAAACTGGAAATGACTGCTCTCTACATTGAAACGTAAGACCCTTTGGTGTGGACCGAAGATCGGCCCATGAAGGTAAGCATCCTTGATATCTGTGGATGCCAAATAGTCTGCCTTTCTCAGGGACCTTATTACTGAGCAAACAGACTCCATGCAGAAAGATCGGACGCCTACAAAGTAGCTGAGAGCCTTGAGGTCTAAAATGGGCCATACTTCCCCATTTGGTTTCGGCACGGTGAACAGGTTTGAGTAAAACCCCTTGAATCTTTCTTCGTGCGGGACCTTCACAATTACTCCCTGCATCAGCAGATGGTGTAAAGCTAGGAGTAGGCAACTTCTTTTCTCTGGATCCGCCAGGACCCTTGAGTGTAGAAAGCGGTTCGGGGAACCTCCCGGAACTCTATTCTGTAACCGTTCTTTACAGTGGAAATGACCCATCTGTCTTGAACCAGTTCCTCCCAGGCCTCCCCAAACAGCCGAAGCCTGCCCCCCACCCGTGAGAGCGGGGGCGCCCCTTCACAAGGTAGACTTGGAGTTAGGCTTGGGTGTTTTTTGGGTCCAGGGTTTTTTCTGACCCTGTGGTCTCTTAAACCCAGACAGCTGAGGCTTTCGATACTGTTTAGGGGAAGAGGCACCAGGCCCTGGGGGATTAGGAATTTTATAAGAGGGCTGCTTCCCCTCCTTTTTAATAGGAAGCAGAGTGCTCTTTCCTCCAGAGATCTTTTGGATATATTTATCCAGATCATCGCCAAACAGGCATTCTCCATGAAAAGGAAAGGAGGCAAGTAGCCTTTTACATGGTGTCTCAGCAGACCAGTTCTTTAGCCACAATACTCGGCGCATATGAACTGATAATAACGCAAAACGAGACATCTGTTGAATTGAGTCTTTTAAAGCGTCTACCGCAAAACACAAGGCATGTGGGATCTCTGATAGCTCTTCAGCAGATTCCCCCTGGCAAGGAATGCTTTTTACTATCTTCTTAAAGCGATCCTTTAGGGATTGACAAATCCCAATAGCTGCAATAGCAGGCTGAACTGCTGCACTGGCAACCGAGAAGGAGGCTTTCAATAAGGACTCTAGCTTTTTATCAGCCGGATCCTTGAACACCTGGGCATTATCCACTGGACAGGTTAAGATTTTATTCACAGAAGATATGGCAGCGTCTACCAAAGGTGTGCTCCATTTCTTCCTAAACTTCTCCTCCATAGGATACAAAACAGAAAACCTTTTGAGAGGTAAGTATATCCTGTCAGGATGCTCCCAGTCCGCATAAATCACCTGCTCCAGTAACGGATGCAAGGGAAAGGCTTGGGAAATTTGCTTATGTCGCAAATATCCCAGAGTGGAACAAGCGAGTGCAGACTCCTGAACCGGGGGTAACTTAAATGCAATTCGTACCATCTCCATTAGAGATTGGATAAACAATTGCTGGCAATGGGAGGCTGAAATTGGCTCCTCCGAGCCAGAATCCTCCGCCGAGGAATCTTCAGCCTCTCCTACCTCCTGGTCCTTCATGACCACCTCCTCTGGATCCTCTGCCCATTCTGGTTCCAGGTTACTTGGACCCATATGGCTATAAGAATCCTGGGGCTCTAGTGACTCACCACTTGGCCCGGGTTCGGGGGAGGGAGATCTGTTACGCTTCCTTCCCCCCTGTGTTACAGAGGCAATCATGCCTCTGTAAGAGGGTAGCGCCTCTAGGGACCTTCAGGGACCGGGTCCCCCATATTGGGGTCCACACCCCTGGACCTGTAAAGCACCCTTTATGGTTTCCTTGGGCAGGATTGACCAGGAATACCAATTTTAACAAGGGTCCAGCGCCTAAAAAGGACACATTACAAGCAACACCTCGTTCTTGAACCAAGGTTCGGGTACCATCCACTTTAGCTTAGTAAGCCATTCGAATGGATCCAAATATAAACATCCTCAGTGGGACATTTTCTTTGAAGAAACTTGAAGAGCTTCAACAGCCGTGACCATCACCTTCAAGACACTGGCGAAAAAACGGAGGCACTTCCTGTGTAGGAGGGGTTATATGGGAGGAACCGTTTTTACTATTGGTTGCCAGTGTCCAATCACCTAAAGGTAAGCGTATAACCCACATAGTCATTATTATGGTGCTCTGTGTCCTGTGATGTACGATAAAGAAAAAAAAAATTACCTTACGATTGAGTTCAGCCAAGGAAATATCCCAGATAGGCTTGAAGAGAGGCTTTTGAAGAGCTGGCAGTACCAGATTGAGATCTTACCCTAGAGCATTTAGGGGGAGCTAAAATGACTGACTCCCTGCACAAAAGCCATCACCAGGGAGTGAGAAGCAAATGGGTGCTGGGAGAGGATAGTCAAGGCCAAAATCTGTCTTCTGAGGGTACTCAAGGACAGATGCAAACCTGGACCAGATTACAGAAAAATGACAGGACACAATCCATAGCGTATCATCTAGAATAAGACTCTCTTTGCAAAATAAGCTTTCCAGGTGTGATGATATATTTTGCAAGTAGATGACTTCCTAGCATTAAAGCAGAACTATAAGCATTTTTTTCAAGGAAGGGTTATAATCCCGGTCAGATTTTTTTCTTTTCCCCATCTGTGTCCCACTGTGGAAATTTCCCTTCCTTTCCTGTCCCATAGCCAAACAGGAAGGGAGAGAAAAACCCTACAAATTAAAAGGAATTCCCTGGGGACCCCCAGGTTTTACTTTCAATGATAATGGTAAACAGGACAAATAGAGAGGATGGATCTCCTTAACGGGACACAGACAGCAATAAAAACTGACAAGAGTTCTAATCCCTCTGCACTCTATCCAAAACTAAAAAAAAACTAAAACGTTTTGCCTTTAGTTATACTTTAATAAGAGTCAGGATAACCAAGTCCATTAAGGGGATCTCCAAAACCATACACAAAATACAACAGAACAGTAGGAAGGAGTTCCAGATACTTAAGAACAGAAGGATCTGTAAGAATAGAAACAGGGTCCTGAGACATGTGTCTGGTCTCACAAATGTCCATGGAAGCAATCACTAGGGCCAATAAACAGAAAAGAAGCCTGATGGGGCATTAGAAGAGGGACAGGGATTCCTAATATCAGAGATCACAAATAACACTCCAAAATGTCCAAAGTGTCCAAATGTCCCTTTCTTCCATCCTCCCTCCGTGTACTATCTGCCATATGTAAGGGAGGGGAAAATCCACGGTGGAAGAGGTATAGCATGAGTTCCAACAAGTCCACCCCCAATGCCACTCAAGGACCTTGAAATTTAGATCAGTGCAGAACAGGGAAACGCTGCTACCCAGAATCACCTTAGACACAATATAATTCAAACACGGCTGCCAAGTGTCTCATATACACAGGCCCAATACATAGGACTAATGTGAAGCATGGCGACCGGAAGTGACACATGCGTGTCACAGGTAGAGAGAGACAATCTGGAGAAACAGCGCGACTGTGTAACCGGGATTGATGAGCTCCTATCCAGCAGAGTGGTCACTACGTTCATGCTTATTGTTTTTTAAGTGCATGTAAGTTCAATCTGTAGGGGTTGGGGATGTGCAATCAATTTTATACAGGATCAAGCTATATGGGTTGTTCCTTTTTATGATATACACATTGAGTGACCTGCAACCCTAACCAGACCTATAGTGAATGAATTTACTATCTCAAGGCGTGTGATCTGCAGATTTCTGGTGAGTGTAACTCACGTGAGGTGGACCTGGTTGGACTGGTGCAGGGATTAACTTCTACTAGGACCACTATCTATCTTCAGAACTGTACTCACCATTATCACCTTTCACATATATAATCTAATATATGAATGCCAGTCAAGTGAGAAAAGACTAAAAGGAGGGCTGCTTTAGCATTTGATGTGTACAGGACTTAAGGACTGCATAATTTGCTATTTTTATACTAAAGAGAAGCAGTTTTCACTGCCTAGACAGGACTGACAGAGCAGAATCTGTGACACAAACAGAAATAACATACAAAAGTCTCTTAACAACCCTGGCAGAACCATCTCTACATATTAAAGGGCTGAGACCTTACTTACCAACCCTCAGCAACTGAAACAGCTTCAATAGTTAAACAACTTGCCTACAGGGCACTTGCACCCACTTACTGCCCAGGCCAAATTTCAGCTTTCAGTGCTGCCGCATTTTAAATGACAATTGTGCGGTCATGCAGCACTGTACCTAAACAAAATTAAGGAAACTAGCAAAAAAACAAGGATAACTGTCAGTGAAAGGGGTTATATGGGGTCCTAACAGTGTCCTATCACCTGAGGTAGCAACATATAATCTAGCTGTCCAAGACCATGCTTGAGTCATGTACTGTACGAAGAGAAAAAAAAATTGAACGCAAACTTTTTTATTACATGACAGGTCTTTAAAGTGGTTAGTCGCCCTGTTTGAAAAAAAGCTACAAATACTGTAGTTGGTGAAATTTAATATAAGGAGGCTTTCTGTCCAGGGGTCCAGCACTGTCCTCATCCGAAACGATTCTTTGCCAGTCTTCGGGTCCCCGGTGATGGCATATCAACTGAGCAGTCGGCTGTGATTCCTTGCGGTTTCACAGTCAGCTATCCACTGCACATGCATGAGCTTTTGGGACTTGTGATGTGTCCCTTAGAGCCCGTTTACACTAGAACAAAATACAGGAGAGCAACCTTCCCGTACTGCATTCCAATTGCACTGCCCTTGCATTCTTCTGTGGAGGTCAGTTCAAAGTTAACTACACCCAAAACAAGGTCGCAGACACAGTGTGTTTGCCTGCACGGTCCAAAAGTACATGCGCTACGGTTGCCGTGCATTTCAAAAAGTAGTGCATGCACCATTTTAGGTGCGGAGCGATTTCATTTTGAATGGGCTGAAATCGTAGTGCACAGAACTGCATGTGAAAGCCTTCCTGTCCAATTCACATGCAGTTCTTAATGTGAATGGGCCCAAAAGGTTGCGGGAAGGGAGGAAAACTTACGGTGGATGCACCTTGGCACTCTGCGATTTGATCGGGAGTGGGAAAACCAGGTACCCAACCCCTGGTATAAAGTGGAACTACCACTCTAGGGTGAAGTTCCGCTTTAAGCTGGCCAACCCTTTGAAAACATTGCACTACTTATGAGGCGGATATGTTAACAGTTTTTAAGGCAGCGCCATTGTACTAAGTCACTGAGAATTCTCTAATCTCCAACCTACCATACATGGTTCGAAAATTCAGCAGGTTAAGCAGGGACTGGACAAAATTTTGATCCATGTATGGGCACTTTAGATGTGCAGAAGACAATCTACCAAACAACTTTTGTACAACCACGCTGTCAGGTTTTCTCTGCTCTAACAGCACCACAGGCTATAGCTGGGGAAGTCTCCCTGCTGTCAGAACACAAGATCCCAGCAGAAAGCCCCCCGCCCCCATCCCCATCTAGTGTGTGGATGTCGAAATCAAGTCTTTATTTTTTTCGTTTAACATTTCGTTTAACATTTCGTTTAACATGGTGGTTGAACAAAAAACAAAAAAAAAACAAAAAAAAAAAAAAAAAAGAAGAAGAAGATTCAGCTTCGGGCTGCTTTAATAATGACAGTCTATGCCTGGCATAGTAGCTACACTTAGTAGCTCCGGTGTGTTGAGGTATGAAAAATCCCTGGCACTTTCTGGACCCCAGGAAGCCATATGTGCTATGTACAACTGCCAATACAAGTGAATGGCTATACATGGCAGTGCTTGGGTTTCTGCAAGTGGCATGTTCAGAAATAAGTGCTGTATAGGCATGTGTGGGGTAAACTTCATTTAGAAGCCATCAGCATTTGGTCAAACATGGCTGCGGACATTCATTCAATTGAACTGGGGGCTGTATGCAGCACTTGTAGTTCCCTGTGTGCCAGAAATGTTATGTCTCAGCACACAGGAGCTGCTAAGCGTCCCTGAGCATGGGGCCTAAAAATGCAGAAATTAAAAAGAAGTGTAATATTGTTGAACAATAAAGGACTATATGTGATATTTTTTTTTTACAAAGACCCCATATTCTAAATTCCCCCTGATGAAGGCACGTGATCCCGGTGCCGAACACGCATAGGGGAGGGGCCTGGACGGAGCTGTCAGCAGAGAGAGAGAGGGAGAGTTCGAGGCATACACCGCACCGCACGCCATACCGCAAGATCGGCTTGTTTCAACTTATGCTTGTCTAGGATGGTGCACTTACGCACCCGCAGCATGTGAGTACCCCTGCAAGAGGAGAGAGTTTTTTTTACAATAAAATACCTTTTATTATCATGCAATGTTGCGCTATGGAGTTTCTTTTTTCTTGCATATATAATCATGACTGGGAGTATTGAAGGTCTACACAGCTGATTCCATTAGAGCACAGGAGTGTCTCCAAAGCGTGTTTGACAGAGTTTAATTACTGTGTCACACGCAGGAAGGTGAGCGTATATGCTTGTGGGGGTCACTGGAAGACACTAAGGCATGTTTTATGGTGTTGCACCTTTGGAAGGACAAGACGTATGAACTTCACTGATTATGGACACTGATTTTGGGCACTTTTATATCTTTGGATATACACTGTTTGAACTTTAAAGATTTACAGGAGGATTTTTTAATTTTTTTTTTTTTTTTCATTCCTGATTGGACACTTATATTGTGTGTTTGATATAGCACTTTGCACTTTGGAGATTCATGCACTAATGGTTATTTCTGATTTATTATTGGTCAGCTTAAGCACTTCTGTTTATGTATTTGTTTATTTTTGCACTTAGCACTTATGGTTATTATTGAAATGTTATTTTTTATCTAGCGCAGACACATTTTTTTCTATACCCCATATTCTATATTTTATTTACAGCAGGTATTATTAAGGCAGTAAACGTGTTAAGACTCATCTGCGTTAGCTGTTCCAGGATGGCTGGGTAAAATGAGATCACATTTCAAAGTTAGAGTTATATTAGTGGGTTTCCTGATATTAGAACTCATTAGAGAATTCACAACGAGTATTTCAGATCAGTTTACAGCAGCCTTACCTTCCCCAGAATAGTATTCTGTGGGCACAATGTTCTCATCCCATATGATCTTCTCTGTGGGATACAAGGGCATCTGGTTCAGCTGCTGGATCTGAGAAATACGACGCTCATGCCGGGACACCTGCACAAAAGATACATGAAAAAACACGGTTCATGTGGGCAAGCTGACTGCAATAAAACGATAGCAATATATGCAAACATAATTCTAAAGCAAAAAGTTGCATTTTACATGTTACTCTGGAAAATAACACCCAATAATTACCCTTCAAGGAAGTACTTTTAATGAGAGAAATGTATGTTACTGGTAAAGTATCTTTTGTATACCTACCAGAAGCTCCAAGAGAAACTCTTTGTCATATTTGGTCTCCTCTCCTTCAGAGAGAGCTGGCAATAAGCAGAGATATGATGCCACCTGGTGGAGAGTATTGGAACTGCAAAAAAAAAATTGAAACAATCAATGCAATCTGTCCAATTGGACACAAAAAAAGTTATTGCCAAAACGCATAAAAAAGCTAAAAGGATAGCCTTTGCATCTAATGTAAAATGTGACCAGAAGCTAGAAGGATCTGTGATTCTACAATTTTGTAATTGTCGACAGGTACAGAAGTCTTCTAAATCACAATTCTGTAATCTAGGACAACAGCATCTTTTTAGACTCCTACGGTAGTAGCAAGAAACAGTAGTGTATTATTATGTTATTTATGTAATAATGTTGGATTTTTACACAAAAAGTACCTAATGTGACCCGTTTTGGGGGACTCAGCAAGTGTTGTTTCAGAGAAAGAGGACATTTGATTTTTCAAAACACATTTAGCCAATTAACAATTGCTAGATAGGTGAAGCAGAGCAGATAGGCACGTGAGGAAGTGAGGTTTTGGAAAAGGAAAATAATAGAGGCCAAAGATCTATCAGAGTTTGGAGCCCTAAAAATACAGATTTCCTAAAATACAAAAAACAACCTATCCTAGCGTACAGCTGAGGTGTGGAAAGTGTTACACTCATATTCAAAAAGTGCTTGCCCTGCACTTAGGGAATAAACATTTATTTGAATCTCTAGATTGTCTGCACCACAGTGGTACCTAGTGTGCGTGTGTCCTTCCATACATGTTGAAGTTACTGTGCCGTGTTCTGTCCAATTCATTTAGTCACACTGACTTTGATAGCCGCTATTAAAAAAGTTAGTGTGAAAAAAACACTTAGAGAAGGTCTACAGCACAGTAACATCACCACTTACAAAAGAATGCATACACACTAGGGACAATTGAGGCACAACGCCATCCAGAGATTCAAATTAATGTTTATTCCCTACATGCAGGGCAAGTACTTTTTAAATGTAAGTGTAACACTTTATTTACCAAAATTGTTTTAAATAAACCAAGTTATCGTGATGATGTATCCTTGCTTTTTTGCACTGTGAGCGTCTATATATGCTACTGGAGGAGAAGGGAACAGAGATTAGGAGTGAACAGAAATACAGGTATCATAAGAAGAGGCACAAGAGTGAGTTTTGACCAAGTTATTAGTTTAAGGGGTCAAAATCTGTTTAACCTCAAAGGAGGCTGGAGTGTTTAAAGGTAGGAGAACACCACATCAGTGTCAAAAGTGGTTTGGAGGTGGAAGAAACAGCACAATGGATTGTATATTACACTAAAGTTTGATTATTTTATCGACTTGCTGCACTGTGGGCCACTATTTATAAGGATGTACTATGTATTTATGAATTTATATCAGTGTACCATGTTTTTCTGGTCCAATTTGGTGGAATAAGAATCACTGGAACCCTATACGTCTCTACCTTGTGCAGCAGTTGAGGAAGGATCTACATCAGAGGGAAGTCGTAATCCAGTTGGAATGGAGTCAAAGGGATCACTTGCGTATCTACTGCGCAGGCTAAAAGATCCCTGGTCTTGGCCACAAATATGGTAAGCTATGGTAAAGCCACATCTGCTTTTTACCATCTTTGCTAAAGATTATGAAAGAGACTGCTCTCCCGGGGTTCAGGCATTGACAGCTTGCAAATTCCGACTGCCAATAGTCCACTCCCAGAATGCCTCGAAGAAGACCCCCATGATACCCAGCATCCTTATGCAGAAGTGAATTGAGTGACAGTGTGACTGGAGAGTTAGGAAGAATTTTTCCAGAGAGTGGATGATTCCGGCTTGGTCTGTGTCCAAGATTAGACCTAAGTTCAGGCAAAGAGGACTTGAAAGCAGAAAATTGATGATCAAGCAAACAGTTTGAAGGAACTGGAGACTCCTTTGAACATTGTCAGACAAGACCATGACTAAGGAGTCCAGCAGCAAGAGGTCAACTAGGTAGCCTATGACATGAATTCCCTGAGTTCATAGAAATGCCAAAAGTGGGGCAAGCACTTTTTGAACAGCTGTGGTGCAGGTAAGAGCCCAAATGACAGTGTCAAACTAGAACTGCTCGTCTCCCATAGCAAAACGCAGGAAGCATTGTTGTGATGGGAATATAGGGATAGGCATCTTGTATGTCTACTGATGAAAGAAAATTCCCTGCTTTTAGAGAAGCAACGACAGATCTTGTAGATTCCATGTGGAATTTTGAAAAACAAAGAAATTAGTTTATTGATTTTAAGTCCAGTATTGGGGGTTGGATGTACCCATTTGGTTTTTGGACTGTAAGTAGGTTTAAATATATGCCTTGAAACCGTGTTTCTGCTGGAACTCGTAAAACGACTCCTTGTGCCTAAAGTTGGTGCAATGCAATCCTAAAATCTACATTTCTTTAGTCTGAAGCTGGCAGATTTGAAGGTAAAAAGCAACGAGGGGGCAGGGGTAAAAAAGCCTATTTTGTACCCTTTGAAATGACAGAATGGACCCAAAGGTCCGAAACATCACAAATCTAGACTGGCACAAAGACCAACGGATGTCCCCCAACTTCAAGGATTGGTGGCTCCCCTTCATTATTAACAGGGCAAGGCTTGGTAGGCCAGAGTTTGTGATGAAAGGATGTGTTTAGCTTTGGTTTTGAGGTTGATGCCTGGTGATAATGAAAGGATTCCTTACTTTGAGTTGAAATAGAGGCCATAGGACTAGAAGACTTTCTTGTGGGGCAGGAGTACCTTACACCACCACCCACTCCTCCCCTTTAACGTGACTGATAAATTTGTCAAGTGATTCCCTAAAGAGGCGTTCACCATGAAAGGACCTGCGTAGAAGACATCCAGCACTCACTGCCGGATGGCACGGTTTTACCACACTGGGAGCCTTTTAAGATACATTTTATTTTAATTCTGATAATAAATGTGAATAACATTTGTGAGTTATAGTATGGTTAATTCCCACAGAGAGGTCATGGTATAGTAATGAAAAATAAATTCAGACTGCTTTGTACATTTTTCTTATCAATTAAATCCAGCTTTTAGCCCCTAAATACTGTGCATGTGTAGAGTTTCTTGAAAATTGCTGAATGAGATTTTCAAAAGGCATCTACACAAAACATAAGGACTCAAAACATCAGCTGCAATTGGTCTAAGAGAGGAGGGTCTTCAAAGACAGGTCTCGGTTTATGTGTCTTGACCAGCTAGCAACAGTCTGGAAAATGGCATGGCAGCAATTGCCGACTTCAGGGCTGGACCTGCAAGAGCAAATAGGGCCTTTAAAAAATGAAACTCAAAAGTAGGGACATCCTCAATAGGAACTGTGACGTGTTTTTTGAAAACTGGCAAGATCCACTACCGGAACAGACTTTTTTTTTTTTTTAATCCATTTCCATAGAATGATCATCCAGATGATTATGGACCCCTCCCGGTCCTCCCTCCTAGCAGCATGCGGTAAACCACAGTGTGCCTGGAGGTGAACTGATATAGCTGCTGGGTCTGACAAGTATCCCCCATGAGTGTACGACTGGGAAGGAGTGAATTACTGGCTGTACCGGCCAGTCAGCCCCGCTGAAAGGAGAAGAGCTGTGATGTATCTTAATCACTCCTGCCGTGCTGTGTGAGAGCGGGATCGAGCGGGTTGAAGGAACGTAAGTCTTCCTGAAAGGATCACACTGACCATAACCGCTCGAGGATCCGTGAACGGAGACAAACAGATCCAAGTCTCTCTGCCCCTCTGTCCATTGCGGGATCGAGAGATGATCCAGCCAGTGAGTTATGCTTAGTCTGGGGATGGGGATTGCCAACAAATGAGGAGAGTGGCGGTGTATCATACTGGGACCGTGCGGATATTATTGTCTGTCTCTGCTTAGTGCTCAGTCGATTGCTAGATATGGAAAGACCATAAAGTATCCACTTTTACAGCTGTGGGAGGATATAAATCTCCGTGCAATATAAAAGTCTAGAAGGGGACTGGAGAAATATTTATTTCTGTTATATTTAAAAGAGGGATAGGATTTACTCACTCCTAAAGACAACTTGAATATTTTAAAGTCCTAGCCAGGGGCCATAGAGCGCAACTGACTTTAGATCTTCATGGTTTTGATATGAGCTAAATTAAATATGGTATCAACTGTCGGTGCTAAAGCAATTTCTTAAAGGCGCAGGTGTGCAAGAATAGTGTTGGATGTGCGTTTACTACAATAATCCTCATTCCATTGAGATCTGATTATAATATGCCTCCAAAAAGTGCTCATTCCCAGAAAACTAAAAGAGGATCCAACGGAGGTACAACTAAAGTCCCCCCGAAACCCCCAGTTACTCCCAAAACAGACATTAAGGGCTTTTTTCAGTATTCCCAGTCTCAAGTCATCTAGAAGGCTCTATAATTGCCGAAACAAACTCTGTGTCTCCTACAAGCGATATAGAGCCTAGATCCAACATTGGCGCTGTGGCTTATACACAACTTACAATGGATCAAGAGAGAGTGGAACAGAATCCTATGTGGGATATGCAGGCGTATATAAAGTCTTTACCTACTAGGGAGGATATGGACAAATATGTATACAGACTGGAAGCTTCGTATAAGGAGGAAATGCAGACATTGAGGTCTTCTTTAACTGACGTACAAAAAAAGATCACAGCTACAGATTCCAGACTGGACATTATTGACCATGTTGGAGGAGAAAAATCAAGAAGTTGATCGACGGTTAAAACATTTAATTGATGTTTCTGATGATTTGGAAAATAGAAGTAGACGTAACAATATAAGAATAAGAGGCTTACCGGAATCGGTGGGAATGGATGGCCTGAAAGTGGCTCTCCAAGGCATATTTAATGACTTATTGAAAAGGCCAAGGACAGCAGATCTTGAAATCGACAGAGCACACAGGGTAATGGGCCCCAGAGACAGAGAAACAACAAGACCAAGAGATGTTATATGCAGAATCCATTTCTTTTTTGTTAAAGATAGCATTATGGCAGCAGCCCGGGAACAACGCACCTTAGTATATGAGGGATCCCAGCTTTTGTTCCTACAGGACCTATCTAGATCTACATTGATGAAAAGGAGAGCGGTAAAGCCCTTACTGGACATTCTGAGATAAAAGGAGATATCATATAGATGGGGATTTCCCTTTCAAATTAAAGCGGAGTTCCACCCTAAAGTGGAACTTCCGCTCATCGGATTCCTCCCCCCCTCCGGTGTCACAATTGGCACCTTACAGGTATCTGCACCCACTTCCGGGTATAGCTAGCCGCAGAGTCCCCGCCCACCCCCGTTGTGTTGTGGGAAATACACAGTTCCCACAACACAACGGGGACCAGTGTAGACACGCAGCGCGACTCGCGCATGCGCAGTAGGGAACCGGGCAGTGAAGCCGCAGCGCTTCACTTCCCGATTCCCTCAGTGAGAATGGCGGCGGCATCGCTGGACCCCGGGACAGGTGAGTGTCCTTATTTTAAAAGTCAGCAGCTGCAGTATTTGCAGCTGCTGACATCTAAAAAAAAAAAATTTTAGCGAAACTCTGCTTTAAGGTTAATCATAATGGACATAATATTTCATTCCGGGACTTGGGGAACCTCCCTAATTTTTTTAGTAGATTTACCTGCATGGTCTCAAATATATTATGGTAACCCAGGAGGACATTACAGGGGATAGATCGATAGCCGAGTTGGGACAGGAGGGGGATGGCGGGTGGGGGGGTTGGGTAGGATGAGATAAAGAAAGGGAGAAGGAATTAGGTTTTCAGTAGGGCTTTTTCTTTTTTTTTGGAATTTGTTATCACAGTATGCATAGTATATTAGTTTTATATGCACTAAATGCTGCAGGATTACACTATATGGGGATACTGTAATCTACTTACTACACCGGGGAATTTGTTTGTGCAATGTTGCTGATAAATGCTTGGTTTTAAGTCGCCTGTATTATGGGTAGTAAGGGAAGGGGGGTGGGTTGGGGGGTGTTTTCTGCAATTAATTAAAGTAATTAAGCTCAAACACTGCTTGTGTAATTATGTCTAAACATTGTTTGGGGTATTTTGAAGGTTAGATGTGCCACGATGCAAAATTCATCATGAGGTTAGTAATTGTTTACTAAAATTGGGATAGGGTAGAAGGGGAAGGGAAGGGAAAAAAAGAGAAAAAAAAAAAAAAAGGGAATGGAAAAATAGGATTTTTTAACCACTTCAGCCCCGGAAGGTTTTACCCCCTTCCTGACCAGAGCACTTTTTACAATTCGGCACTGCGTCGCTTTAACTGCTAATTGCGCGGTCATGCAATGCTGTACCCAAACGAAATTTGCGTCCTTTTCTTCCCACAAATAGAGCTTTCTTTTGATAGTATTTGATCACCTCTGCCGTTTTTATTTTTTGCGCTATACACGGAAAAAGACCGAAAATTTTGAAAAAAAATGATATTTTCTACTTTTTGTTCTAAAAAAAATCCAATAAACTCAATTTTAGTCATACATTTAGGCCAAAATGTATTCGGCCACATGTCTTTGGTAAAAAAAATGTCAATAAGTGTATATTTATTGGTTTGCGCAAAAGTTATAGCGTCTACAAACTAGGGTACATTTTCTGGAATTTACACAGCCTTTAATTTATGACTGCCTATGTCGTTTCTTGAGGTGCTAAAATGGCAGGGCAGTACAAAACCCCCACAAATGACCCCATTTTGGAAAGTAGACACCCCAAGGAATTTGCTGAGAGGCATGTTGAGCCCATTGAATATTCATTTTTTTTGTCCCAAGTGATTGAACAATGACAAAAAAAAAAAAAAAAAAAATTACAAAAAGTTGTCACTAAATGATATATTGCTCACACAGGCCATGGGCATATGTGGAATTGCACCCCAAAATACATTTAGCTGCTTCTCCTGAGTATGGGGATACCACATGTGTGGGACTTTTTGGGAGCCTAGCCGCGTACAGGGCCCCGAAAACCAATCACTGCCTTCAGGATTTCTAAGGGCGTACATTTTTGATTTTACTCCTCACTACCTATCACAGTTTTGAAGGCCATAAAATGCCCAGATGACATAAAACCCCCCCAAATGACCCCATTTTGGAAAGTAGACACCCCAAGCTATTTATAAATTCTGAATTAGGGGATTGGCGCTGTTCACTAGTATGAGATAAAGAGATCCACTATAAACAAACTGCTACTCCAAGGAAAACATTTTACCCCAATTATAAATGAATAAAAAATATAGCATAGTGTAAATGCTGTTAGAAAAATAAAAATAAGTGCTAGGAATGGTCACAAAAATGTGCAGACTACCCAAAGTAAAAAAGAATATAATACATAAAAGGTGTGTAAAAAATGGAACTCCAAACAATAAGTGATCGGTCAAGTGTGTGTAGAAAGTGGTTGTCAGAGTCCACTGAGAATAAATGATGTTTGTGCAGTAAAAAGTGCAATAAAAAATATAAAAAGTGCAATAAAAAATATAAGTGAGTTATACCTAAGAGTGGGGGCAAACACACTGTTGCCCACTATAAATAAGTGTGTATAATGGTGTAGCCAAATATTAAAAAATTATATTGTTGACAAAGTCCAGGTGACCACAAAATTGTTATCAAAAAGCAACACAAAAACAACAAGTGCCGTGAATATTAATTCTGTCGTTAGGTAAAACAGTTCTAGTGCAACAGGCTAGTGCATCTTCAGAGGTTACAGGTAAGTCCGTCCCAATAGTGTACTGTCCAGGGTGGAGACCCCTCTAGTGCCCCCACTCACCAGAGTGCCCAACCCCTGCAGGGGTAATGAGCATGTAGATCCAAATCTGATGATCCAATCGGTCGGTGTCCCCCTCACCACCTTTTATCACTTGTGTCACCAGATCGTTCTCAGAGGACATCCATCCGGAACAGTTATCATGTGCAGGGAGAAGAGAAGAGCCTCATAGTGTAATTCCGAAAGTAGATTTATTAAACTTAAGCTCACAACAGGAATAAATAAAATCCGAAGATTAAAACAAATAAAAACAAATGGCACTCTGCCGGCTGACTCCACGTGAGAAGCCGCAGACAGAGCAGTGTGAGCGGCGTGCGTTCCACAGCCGTCTGCCGATGCCGGAAGTGCAGGACAACAACAAAAGGATAAAAAGACGTATGCGTACCAAGAGACCACGCCTTACGCGTTTCATCATCAAGACGTCATCTGAGGCGCGGCCATCTTGGTACACCATACGTCTATAAATACTGCACGGAGGCGCCACGGAAGCCAATCGAAAAAAGCGGTGTGTGACGAGCACATCCGCCCTGTTAATAAAAAATGGGAGGATTCGATGTAGTGCAAAATGGGGGATATGCTGTCGGACACCCCCTAGTGGGAGTTAAAGCAATAGATTCCAGGTAAAATGAGAAAGAGCGCCTCCGTGTGTACCAATAACTTAATGCCACCATTTTAACAAAACAATCCATACTACAACGAAATAGATATCTAATATATAGTACAAAAATCCATGTAGCAGAAGGAAATGAAAAAAGGAAGGGCCTTATCGATACAAACAATATAATGTCATATACACCAGATCATATATAATGCCATAATGTAAAGACTGGCCTATTAATGAGATGCCTGTATATAAATACTCATGAGTAAATACATATATAAATATTCATAAAAAACTATCTTAAACATTTTTTCAGAAAATTCTCTCAAGAGATTCATTGATACAAAAAGATTGTTCTAAATATCCCTAATTCCACAATACATTAGACAATTAAGTAGGTTATAAAAATAAAAAGACAGAATAAAACAGAAATAAAAATAGAAGGTTAAAAACGAGTACCATATAAGATAAAAATCCAAAAAAATTTTTTAAGATAAAAAGCCGGAAAGAATATGGTCGAAAATGATTGTGATATTTCTAATGTGAGGCCTGGGACATGCCATATGGAAAGTGTCAACCAGGCTCCGGATCCCAAGGGATGTGCCCTTAGATCCAAGTCTGGGATCATATATACAGCAACATTACCATCCACATCCAAAAACATATTTAGTGTATGAGTAAAGGAAAGATATTATAGCTTAAAAAATATATGAATGGGATACACCATAGAGTAAGATTTAATTAGGAAGGGGGAACATGGGTACCCAAAGTACACTAGCTATCTCACGTGACATATATTGTGCTATAATAAGAACCAGAAGGGGGCAATATAGTCATGGACCCTATATAATTATATACATATCATACTGTATGCCGTAAACGGAAGGGATGAAGTGGAGTCCCTATGTGCGTATGGATATTAAAAATTAGATAAGAAACAGTTAAGGTCGATGTCCACATTAAGTCCTCTAGGGACCAGACTATCCAAACGGTATATCCATCTAGTTTCGTTTTGGGATATCAATACCTTCTTACTCCCCCCCCTCCAATTATCCTTGATCGTGTCTATACCGTAAAACACCAAACCCGATGGATCTCTATGATGGAACTCGTCAAAGTGCCTGGAAAGGTTATGCTTAGGAAACCCCTTTCTTATATTAGTAATGTGCTCCCTAATACGCACACGTAGGGGTCTCGTGGTCCTGCCCACATATTGTTTCCGACAGGGACACTCAATGACGTAGGTCACATGGGTGGTGTTACACGTGATCAATTCTCTAATGTCAAACTCTGTACCTTTTCTAGAAAAGAAAGAGGACCTTTTCTTCGGTTGCTTTTTGCTAACCCGACATCCCAGACAATTCTGGCATCTATAAAAGCCTTTAAGGCCTGAGAACAGCTTAACATTTTTTGGAGGGTCTATAACATTATGTACCAGTTGGTTCCTGAGGGTAGGGGCCCTTCTGTAAATGAACCGTGGTTTTCTGGTAAGAATGTTCCCCAGCGTTCTGTCAGATTTTAAAATGGGCCAATATTTCCTCACTATATGTTCTATATTCCTGTATTGAGTGTTAAAACCCGTGATAAAAGCTATGTCCCCTGGCGAGTCCCTTTGCGTGTTGTTTCCCTTAGTGACTAAGAGGGAATCCCGGTCCAGATTCATTATCTCATTTTTCAGTTGCCGTAGGGAATCGATATGGTAACCCTTATCAGTGAATTTTTTAATCAACATATCAGATTGTTCACAATAATCCTCAACATTCCGACAATTCCTCCTTATTCTCAACAGCTGTCCCTTAGGGATGTTATCTTTCCATTTGGGGTGGTGACAGCTGGAGATGGGTATATACCCATTACGATCGGTGGTTTTGAAGTATGTTTTCGTGAACAATTCATCCCCTTCCTTAAAAATTTGAAGGTCCAGATAATCAATCGTGTAAAAGTCCGATTTTCCAGTAAACGAGATGCCAAAAGTGTTCTGATTGAGTTCATCAAGAAATTTTTGAAATGTGTCCGGGTTGCCTTCCCATAGAATGATGACATCATCGATGTAGCGGCGGTAAAATTTAATTTCTGGTCTCGAAATCCCATATATGTAGCGTTCTTCCAACATGTCCATAAATAAATTCGCCACACTGGGGGCGTATTTAGCCCCCATGGCTACCCCTTTTTTCTGAACATAGAACTCTTTCTTATACCAGAAATAGTTGCTCTCCATGGCCAGCTCCAATCCTTCCAGAATAAATTCAATCTGTTCATGTCTTAATTTAGATCTTTCATGCAAAGCTTTTTTTACCCCTCTCAGTCCGTCTTTCTGAGAAATACTCGTATACAGGGAATTCACATCTATGGTGGCCAATAGCCATTGGCCACTCCCTGAAATAGTTTTTAATTCATTAATCAACTGGGTGCTATCCCTAAGATAAGACTTCCCTTCCACCACTAGGGGTTTCAGGAATTGATCGATGTATTCCCCCAGTCTAGAGAATAGGGAGTCCACTCCACTTATAATAGGCCTCCCCGGTGGTTTGTTCAGTCTTTTATGTATTTTGGGCAGATGGTATATGACCGGGGTTTTGGTGGATTCGGGAATCAAATATTGAGCCTCTTTCTTATTAAGAATACCTGCTTCCAACCCTTTCTTTACGAATTTCTTCAGTTTCTTCTTATATTGTAACTTAGGGTTATGTTTCAGTTTGTTGTAGGTATTTTCTACTTTCAGTAGGTTTTCCATCTCTTCCTCATAATCCTCTTTCTTCAAAATGACTAGTCCACCCCCCTTGTCGGCAGGTCGTATCACCACTTGCTTCTTTTGACCGATTTCTTTAATGGTTTTCCAAATGTGGATGCTTCTTGACTTCTTAGTTTTCATTTTGGCCAGGTCACTCTCCACCATACGCTTAAAAGCCCCTATACACTGATCCCCTGGAACTTTGGGATTAAAAATTGAATTATTTTTAAGATGGGTATGGCTGTAGACTTCTGGTTCGGGTGGGGGGGTGGGCTTATTGTTCAGAGCAAAGTGCTTTTTTATCTTCAGTTTTCTGATAAATTTCTGTAGGTCAATGTATACCTCAAATTTATCGATACTTTTCTCGGGTGCGTACTTAAGTCCAAGATCCAATATCTTGAGTTCCTCCCTTGAAAAAACTACCTCACTAAGATTAAAAATGCCCTGGCCTAGTATACCCTTCTCCTTTTTCTTCCTCCCTCCTCGTTTTCCTCTTGTCTGTTTCTTCCGTACTCTCTGTATGCCTGTTCCGGTTCCCTCTCTGTATTCCTGCTCTCTCCAATCCCCGCATTCCTCCGTGGGTATAGAGGTAATGGATGACCCAGATGACCATTCACCCCCTGTGTTCTGTATGTACCCATGGGTCCATCCCCTCTTCTTCGAGTGTCGTAGGGTTCTGCCTGTGTTCCTCTCCAACCTGGACGCCGATACTGTACTCTCGCGTTCCATCTCTCAGGTGGTCTGTCCCTGGGTCTCCCCTGAAAAAAATCCCTACCCCCTGGGTTTTGTCTCGTGTTCCTAGGGCCCCAGTGTGGTGAGTACGGTCTCATCTCTCTGATGGGTGAGAACCTATTATGGGTCGGAACGTTGTACCGTGGGGTGCCTGGTGACCTCCCATAATAATGCTCATCTCTACTGCCTTCATATCCCCGAGTATAAATCGGAGTCCTCGGTGTTTCACCCCCTCTGATAGAAGGTATATGTTCAAATCTAGTCTGTCTTGGGATATTCTGGTTGGGTATTTCCATCCTATCCTCATCCTCACTGGAATTTTCATCCAGCGAAATTACATCGGGGTCTTCATTCATCATTTCATTATCCGTCTGCCATTTATAAACTTTCCGGTTGGTGTAGTCCAAAACATCCCTTTTAAACTTCTTTTGTTTCTTGGCTTGAATCTCTAGATCATATTTTTTAATGATCTCTTGCAGTTCCTTCTCCTTGGTTTTGTAGTCACTTTGGTTGCTATATGGTTGTAAAAGGGCTTTGATATTACTAATATTAGTTTCGATACCTCGTAATTTTAATTGTCTTCTTTTGACTATATTGCTTAAAAGTTCCTTTTCACATTTAGCAAAAAACGCAAACCACTCTTCCATGAGTCCAGAGTCATTAAGGCCGTCATTGGGAGGCCTTAATGACTCTGGAGGAAGAAAAAGGAGAAGGGTATACTAGGCCAGGGCATTTTTAATCTTAGTGAGGTAGTTTTTTCAAGGGAGGAACTCAAGATATTGGATCTTGGACTTAAGTACGCACCCGAGAAAAGTATCGATAAATTTGAGGTATACATTGACCTACAGAAATTTATCAGAAAACTGAAGATAAAAAAGCACTTTGCTCTGAACAATAAGCCCACCCCCCCACCCGAACCAGAAGTCTACAGCCATACCCATCTTAAAAATAATTCAATTTTTAATCCCAAAGTTCCAGGGGATCAGTGTATAGGGGCTTTTAAGCGTATGGTGGAGAGTGACCTGGCCAAAATGAAAACTAAGAAGTCAAGAAGCATCCACATTTGGAAAACCATTAAAGAAATCGGTCAAAAGAAGCAAGTGGTGATACGACCTGCCGACAAGGGGGGTGGACTAGTCATTTTGAAGAAAGAGGATTATGAGGAAGAGATGGAAAACCTACTGAAAGTAGAAAATACCTACAACAAACTGAAACATAACCCTAAGTTACAATATAAGAAGAAACTGAAGAAATTCGTAAAGAAAGGGTTGGAAGCAGGTATTCTTAATAAGAAAGAGGCTCAATATTTGATTCCCGAATCCACCAAAACCCCGGTCATATACCATCTGCCCAAAATACATAAAAGACTGAACAAACCACCGGGGAGGCCTATTATAAGTGGAGTGGACTCCCTATTCTCTAGACTGGGGGAATACATCGATCAATTCCTGAAACCCCTAGTGGTGGAAGGGAAGTCTTATCTTAGGGATAGCACCCAGTTGATTAATGAATTAAAAACTATTTCAGGGAGTGGCCAATGGCTATTGGCCACCATAGATGTGAATTCCCTGTATACGAGTATTTCTCAGAAAGACGGACTGAGAGGGGTAAAAAAAGCTTTGCATGAAAGATCTAAATTAAGACATGAACAGATTGAATTTATTCTGGAAGGATTGGAGCTGGCCATGGAGAGCAACTATTTCTGGTATAAGAAAGAGTTCTATGTTCAGAAAAAAGGGGTAGCCATGGGGGCTAAATACGCCCCCAGTGTGGCGAATTTATTTATGGACATGTTGGAAGAACGCTACATATATGGGATTTCGAGACCAGAAATTAAATTTTACCGCCGCTACATCGATGATGTCATCATTCTATGGGAAGGCAACCCGGACACATTTCAAAAATTTCTTGATGAACTCAATCAGAACACTTTTGGCATCTCGTTTACTGGAAAATCGGACTTTTACACGATTGATTATCTGGACCTTCAAATTTTTAAGGAAGGGGATGAATTGTTCACGAAAACATACTTCAAAACCACCGATCGTAATGGGTATATACCCATCTCCAGCTGTCACCACCCCAAATGGAAAGATAACATCCCTAAGGGACAGCTGTTGAGAATAAGGAGGAATTGTCGGAATGTTGAGGATTATTGTGAACAATCTGATATGTTGATTAAAAAATTCACTGATAAGGGTTACCATATCGATTCCCTACGGCAACTGAAAAATGAGATAATGAATCTGGACCGGGATTCCCTCTTAGTCACTAAGGGAAACAACACGCAAAGGGACTCGCCAGGGGACATAGCTTTTATCACGGGTTTTAACACTCAATACAGGAATATAGAACATATAGTGAGGAAATATTGGCCCATTTTAAAATCTGACAGAACGCTGGGGAACATTCTTACCAGAAAACCACGGTTCATTTACAGAAGGGCCCCTACCCTCAGGAACCAACTGGTACATAATGTTATAGACCCTCCAAAAAATGTTAAGCTGTTCTCAGGCCTTAAAGGCTTTTATAGATGCCAGAATTGTCTGGGATGTCGGGTTAGCAAAAAGCAACCGAAGAAAAGGTCCTCTTTCTTTTCTAGAAAAGGTACAGAGTTTGACATTAGAGAATTGATCACGTGTAACACCACCCATGTGACCTACGTCATTGAGTGTCCCTGTCGGAAACAATATGTGGGCAGGACCACGAGACCCCTACGTGTGCGTATTAGGGAGCACATTACTAATATAAGAAAGGGGTTTCCTAAGCATAACCTTTCCAGGCACTTTGACGAGTTCCATCATAGAGATCCATCGGGTTTGGTGTTTTACGGTATAGACACGATCAAGGATAATTGGAGGGGGGGGAGTAAGAAGGTATTGATATCCCAAAACGAAACTAGATGGATATACCGTTTGGATAGTCTGGTCCCTAGAGGACTTAATGTGGACATCGACCTTAACTGTTTCTTATCTAATTTTTAATATCCATACGCACATAGGGACTCCACTTCATCCCTTCCGTTTACGGCATACAGTATGATATGTATATAATTATATAGGGTCCATGACTATATTGCCCCCTTCTGGTTCTTATTATAGCACAATATATGTCACGTGAGATAGCTAGTGTACTTTGGGTACCCATGTTCCCCCTTCCTAATTAAATCTTACTCTATGGTGTATCCCATTCATATATTTTTTAAGCTATAATATCTTTCCTTTACTCATACACTAAATATGTTTTTGGATGTGGATGGTAATGTTGCTGTATATATGATCCCAGACTTGGATCTAAGGGCACATCCCTTGGGATCCGGAGCCTGGTTGACACTTTCCATATGGCATGTCCCAGGCCTCACATTAGAAATATCACAATCATTTTCGACCATATTCTTTCCGGCTTTTTATCTTAAAAAATTTTTTTGGATTTTTATCTTATATGATACTCGTTTTTAACCTTCTATTTTTATTTCTGTTTTATTCTGTCTTTTTATTTTTATAACCTACTTAATTGTCTAATGTATTGTGGAATTAGGGATATTTAGAACAATCTTTTTGTATCAATGAATCTCTTGAGAGAATTTTCTGAAAAAATGTTTAAGATAGTTTTTTATGAATATTTATATATGTATTTACTCATGAGTATTTATATACAGGCATCTCATTAATAGGCCAGTCTTTACATTATGGCATTATATATGATCTGGTGTATATGACATTATATTGTTTGTATCGATAAGGCCCTTCCTTTTTTCATTTCCTTCTGCTACATGGATTTTTGTACTATATATTAGATATCTATTTCGTTGTAGTATGGATTGTTTTGTTAAAATGGTGGCATTAAGTTATTGGTACACACGGAGGCGCTCTTTCTCATTTTACCTGGAATCTATTGCTTTAACTCCCACTAGGGGGTGTCCGACAGCATATCCCCCATTTTGCACTACATCGAATCCTCCCATTTTTTATTAACAGGGCGGATGTGCTCGTCACACACCGCTTTTTTCGATTGGCTTCCGTGGCGCCTCCGTGCAGTATTTATAGACGTATGGTGTACCAAGATGGCCGCGCCTCAGATGACGTCTTGATGACGAAACGCGTAAGGCGTGGTCTCTTGGTACGCATACGTCTTTTTATCCTTTTGTTGTTGTCCTGCACTTCCGGCATCGGCAGACGGCTGTGGAACGCACGCCGCTCACACTGCTCTGTCTGCGGCTTCTCACGTGGAGTCAGCCGGCAGAGTGCCATTTGTTTTTATTTGTTTTAATCTTCGGATTTTATTTATTCCTGTTGTGAGCTTAAGTTTAATAAATCTACTTTCGGAATTACACTATGAGGCTCTTCTCTTCTCCCTGCACATGATAACTGTTCCGGATGGATGTCCTCTGAGAACGATCTGGTGACACAAGTGATAAAAGGTGGTGAGGGGGACACCGACCGATTGGATCATCAGATTTGGATCTACATGCCCATTACCCCTGCAGGGGTTGGGCACTCTGGTGAGTGGGGGCACTAGAGGGGACTCCACCCTGGACAGTACACTATTGGGACGGACTTACCTGTAACCTCTGAAGATGCACTAGCCTGTTGCACTAGAACTGTTTTACCTAACGACAGAATTAATATTCACGGCACTTGTTGTTTTTGTGTTGCTTTTTGATAACAATTTTGTGGTCACCTGGACTTTGTCAACAATATAATTTTTTAATATTTGGCTACACCATTATACACACTTATTTATAGTGGGCAACAGTGTGTTTGCCCCCACTCTTAGGTATAACTCACTTATATTTTTTATTGCACTTTTTATATTTTTTATTGCACTTTTTACTGCACAAACATCATTTATTCTCAGTGGACTCTGACAACCACTTTCTACACACACTTGACCGATCACTTATTGTTTGGAGTTCCATTTTTTACACACCTTTTATGTATTATATTCTTTTTTACTTTGGGTAGTCTGCACATTTTTGTGACCATTCCTAGCACTTATTTTTATTTTTCTAACAGCATTTACACTATGCTATATTTTTTATTCATTTATAATTGGGGTAAAATGTTTTCCTTGGAGTAGCAGTTTGTTTATAGTGGATCTCTTTATCTCATACTAGTGAACAGCGCCAATCCCCTAATTCAGAATTTATAACTACAGGATCGCACCTTTGGGGCTTTCTTTATCTGGGGGGCTGCAGTTCAGTCACAAGCCCGTCCTAAGCGCAGAACACTACCATATACGTACCCCAAGCTATTTGCTTTGAGGCATGTTGAGTCCATGGAATGTTTTATATTTTGACACAAGTTGCGGGAAAGTGACAAATTTTTTTTTTTTTTTTTTTTTTTTGCACAAAGTTGTCACTAAATGATATATTGCTCACACAGGCCATGGGCATATGTGGAATTGCACCCCAAAATACATTTAGCTGCTTCTCCTGAGTATGGGGATACCACATGTGTGGGACTTTTTGGGAGCCTAGCCGCGTACGGGACCCCGAAAACCAATCACTGCCTTCAGGATTTCTAAGGGCGTACATTTTTGATTTTACTCCTCACTGCCTATCACAGTTTCGGAGGCCATGGAATGCCCAGGTGGCACAAACCCCCCCCAAATGACCCCATTTTGGAAAGTAGACACCCCAAGCTATTTGCTGAGAGGCATGGTGAGTATTTTGCAGCTCTCATTTGTTTTTGAAAATAAAGAAAGACGAGAAAAAAAATTTTTTTTTTTTCTTTTTTCAATTTTCAAAACTTTGTGACAAAAAGTGAGGTCTGCAAAATACTCACTATACCTCTCATCAAATAGCTTGGGGTGTCTACTTTCCAAAATGGGGTCATTTGGGGGGTTTTTTTGCCACCTGGGCATTCCATGGCCTCCGAAACTGTGATAGGCAGTGAAGAGTGAAATCAAAAATTTACGGCCTTAGAAAGCCTGAAGGCGGTGCTTGGTTTTCGGGGTCCCGTACGCGGCTAGGCTCCCAAAAAGTCTCACACATGTGGTATCCCCATACTCAGGAGAAGCAGCAGAATGTATTTTGGGGTGTAATTTCACATATTCCCATGGCATGTTTGAGCAATATATCATTTAGTGACAACTTTGCGCAAAAAAAAATAAAAAAAATAAAAAATTGTCTCTTTCCCGCAACTTGTGTCACAATATAAATTATTCCATGGACTCAACATGACTCTCAGCAAATAGCTTGGGGTGTCTACTTTCCAAAATGGGGTCATTTGGGGGGGTTTTGAACTGTCCTGGCATTTTATGCACAACATCTAGACGCTTATGTCACACATCACCCACTCTTCTAACCACTTGAAGACAAAGCCCTTTCTGACACTTATTGTTTACATAAAAAAATAATTTTTTTTTGCAAGAAAATTACTTTGAACCCCCAAACATTATATATTTTTTTTAAAGCAAATGCCCTACAGATTAAAATGGTGGGTGTTTCATTTTTTTTTTTCACACAGTATTTGCGCAGCGATTTTTCAAACGCATTTTTTGGGGAAAAAACACACTTTTTTACATTTTAATGCACTAAAACACACTATATTGCCCAAATGTTTGATGAAATAAAAAAGATGATCTTAGGCCGAGTACATGGATACCAAACATGACATGCTTTAAAATTGCGCACAAACGTGCAGTGGCGACAAACTAAATACATTTTTAAAAGCCTTTAAAAGCCTTTACAGGTTACCACTTTAGATTTACAGAGGAGGTCTACTGCTAAACTTACTGCCCTCGATCTGACCTTCGCGGCGATACCTCACATGCATGGTGCAATTGCTGTTTACATTTGACGCCAGACCGACGCTTGCGTTCGCCTTAGCGCGAGAGCAGGGGGGACAGGGGTGTTTTTTTTTTTTTTTTTTTTTCTTTATTATTATTATTTTTTTATCTTATTTTTAAACTGTTCCTTTCATTTTTTTTTTTTTAATCATTTTTATTGTTATCTCAGGGAATGTAAATATCCCCTATCATAGCAATAGGTAGTGACAGGTACTCTTTTTTGCAAAAATTGGGGTCTATTAGACCCTAGATTTCTCCTCTGCCCTCAAAGCATCTGACCACACCAAGATCGGTGTGATAAAATGCTTTCCCAATTTCCCAATGGCGCTGTTTACATCCGGCGAAATCTAAGTCATAAAATGCTCGTAGCTTCCGGTTTCTTAGGCCATAGAGATGTTTGGAGCCACTCTGGTCTCTGATCAGCTCTATGGTCAGCTGGCTGAATCACCGGCTGCATTTTCAGGTTCCCTGTTGAGACAGGAGAGCCAGAGAAAAACACGGAAGACGTTGGGGAGGGAGGGGCATTCCCTCCCACTGCTTGTAAAAGCAGTCTAGAGGCTAATTAGCCGCTAGGATTGCTTTTACATGAAAGCCGACCGCTGGCTGAAAAGAATGATACCAAGATGATACCTAAACCTGCAGGCATCATTCTGGTATAACCACTCAAAGTCGTGAATGGCGTACCTGAAGACAAAAAAATGGTTAACAATAAAGCACAGTAAACGGTAAGGTATAAAAAATTGCATACCTGAAAAGCAAACATGATAAAACATAATAACAATAAAACATTGCAGAATAGAATACAGTAAAAAAGAGCAGAACAATAGAGAGAGAATAGAGAGAGAGAGAACAATAAAACGACAACTATTTTTTTTTATTTTATATTTTTGTATGTGTTTTTTTTTTTTTTTTTTTTTTACACTTTTTTTTGTAACTAACTTTTATAACTGTAACCGGTTCCAGGTTCGGGTCTCTCAAAATGCGATGGCATCTTGGGAGACCCTGTGAAAGTGTGCCTAGTCTGTGCAATGCTGTACCCTACGCTAATACTCAACTAGTGAATGGTAGCGTTCAAAACATTCACCAATGCAAAGACCAGGATTGTCAGGACAGGAGGGACAATAATAGCGGGTGTCACGCCTATATCCGCGCTTGCTGCAGACACGACATCTTTTTTGGGGGGGTTCGTTGGGTAGGGGTACTCGGGAGGACATAAAGAAAATGCCTCTCATGCAGCCGACTGCATTTGGTTGGGGATGTGAATGGGGGAAGTACGGGCGCTGCAGAAGCGGTGGGTTCCCAATTAGGATTGGCGAATGCAGCAGGAAGGGCACTATGGGCACGACGGGCCTGTGTTTGTCTTCTTGGTGGCAGCGGGACACTACTTGTGCTTGCCACCTCACCAGCTTGAAATGCACTTATGGGACTCGCCACGTCACCAAGTGTTACTGCAGTGCTGGTTTGACTACGACCGGGGTGTACTAGGCCGCTGGTGCTTGCCAGTTCACCAAAACGCTACCAAAAAAACTGTTAGCGATCGCAGGGATCAGGCCTGACTCTGCGAACGCTGCAGTTATGCGTTTAGTGTTTTGTAAGTGTCAGTGATCGATCGATACTGCACTTGGGTGGGCTGGGCTGGGCCGGGCGGAGGGGCAAAACGCAGGTGCTAGCAGGTATCTGGGCTGATCCCGCTAACACTGCGTTTTTGGGAACCCTAAACTGCTGGGGACGCCAGTATAGATCTGATCGGATCAGATATTGATCCGATCAGATACTATACCACTAAGGGAGGCGTATGCTGCGTGCGTGGGTGTTAGCGGTACTGGCGCTAACCTGACACTGCTTGGGGCTGGTGCTTGCCAGTTCACCAAAACACTACCAAAAAAACTGTTAGCGATCGCAGGGATCAGGCCTGACTATGCGAACGCTGCAGTTATGCGTTTAGTGTTTTGTAAGTGACAGTGATCGATCGATACTGCACTTGGGTGGGCCGGGCAGAGGGGCAAAACGCAGGTGCTAGCGGGTATCTGGGCTGATCCCGCTAACACTGCGTTTTTGGGAACCCTAAACTGCTGGGGACGCTAGTATAGATCTGATCGGATCAGATATTGATCCGTACAGATACTATACCACTAAGGGAGGCGTATGCTGCGTGCGTGGGTGTTAGCGGTACTGGCGCTAATCTGACGCTGCCTGGGGCGACGCATATCACCGCCGGGCGATCAGGGGGCTAAACTTTTATTCGGTAATAAACGGCGGGTGCCCTGACACTATAAAAAATAAACGAACTAACCAGCGTCACCCGTAACAGTTATACGGTGATCAGTGGTGAAAGGGTTAACTAGGGGGCAATCAAGGGGTTAAAACATTTATTAGGTAGTATATGGGGGTCCCTGTCGCTATAAAACGCTGACGGCGAACCTAAATATTTACCTCACTAACTAGCGTCACCAGCGACACTAATACAGCGATCAGAAAAATGATCGCTTAGTGACACTGGTGACAGGGGGTGATCAAGGGGTTAAAACTTTATTAGGGGGGTTAGGGGGGTACCCTAGACCTAAAGGGGGGTAACACTCACTGCCCTAACACTGTAACTGTCACAAACTGACACTATGCAGTAATCAGAAAAAAAAAAAAATACTGCTAATGTCAGTTTGTGACGGGGGGGGGGGGGTGATTGGGGGGGGATCGGGGGGGGATCGGGGGTGTAAGGTATGCCTGGCATGTTCTACTGTGTGTGTTTGTGTTGTGTGCACTTACATGTCTTCTCTCCTCGGCGCTGGACGGAAACTGCCAGACCGAGGAGAGATGACATCACATCCTCTGCCTGTGTGAAACTACACACAGGCAGAGGAGGATTCCCATTGGCTGGGAGCGATCGCGAGGGGGGGGGGCCACGATCGGATGGTCTCCCCCTCGCCTCCCGACGCTCCCAGTCAGATGCCGACCGCCGCTGGCACCGGGGGGGGGGTCCGATCGGACCCCCCGCCCGCGGGAGGCAGATCACGTATATATACATGATTCTGCCTGCCCGTGCCATTCTGCCGACGTATATCTACGTTAGGCGGTCGGCAAGTGGTTAAAACAGCTTACCTGTAAAATCCTTTTCTTTCGAAGGACATCACGGGACACAGAGCCTCAGTAATTACTGATGGGTTATATAGGTATCACTGGTGATTGGACACTGGCACACCCTATCAGGAAGTTCAACCCCCTATATAATCCCTCCCCCTTGCAGGGATACCTCAGTTTTGTAGCCAAGCAATATAGTGTATTAGAAGAGGGGCGGGACCTCTGTGTCCCGTGATGTCCTTCGAAAGAAAAGGATTTTACAGGTAAGCTGTTTTAAAAAATCCTATTTTCTTTCTCGAACATCACGGGACACAGAGCCTCAGTAATTATTGATGGGATGTCCCAGAGCAATGCTACCTGAGGGGGGGAACCACGACCAAGTAGGGTGCAATCAGACCTGAGGACCCTGTACCGCTGCCTGCAGCACACTACGCCCAAAGGCGATATCCTCATGCCTTCTCACATCCACCTGATAGAATCTGGTGAATGTATGAACTGAAGACCAGGTTGCGGCCTTGCAGATTTGAGCCATAGAGGCCTGGTGATGCACTGCCCAAGAAGCACCAATAGCCCTTGTGGAATGTGCCCTGATCTGAAACGGAGGAATCTTCTGTTTCAAACCGTAAGCTTGAATGATCAACTGTCGAATCCATTTAGAAATGGTAGCTTTTGACGCTGCCTGTCCTCTATTGGGACCCTCTGGCAGCACAAACAAAACATCCGTCCTGCGGATCTGAGCAGTTGCCCTTAGATAGGCCTTAACTGCTCTTACTACATCCAACGAATGTAGAGATCTCTCTTCCGGAGAACAGGGATCTGGAAAAAAGGAAGGTAGAACAATGTCTTGGTTTAAATGAAAATCAGAAACAACCTTCGGTAAAAAACTAGGATGAGGGCGTAGTACCACTCTATCCTTGTGTATAATCAAATAAGGCTCCTTACAGGAAGAGCTGCTAATTCTGATACTCTTCTAGCAGAAGAGATGGCCACCAGAAAAATTAACTTCCTTGTCAACAAGACCAAAGGAATCTGACTTATTGGTTCAAAAGGCTGTTTCTGTAACACAGCCAGGACCAAGTTCAAGTCCCAGGGGTTTAGGGGCGCTTTAACCGGAGGATTAAGACGCATCACCCCCTGCATAAAGTTTCGGACCAAAGAATGCGAAGCAAGTGGCCGCTGAAATAATACTGATAAAGCAGAGACCTGGCCCTTGATGGTACTCAAGGCCAGCTTCATCTCTAATCCTAATTGTAGAAAATCAAGAATTCTACCTATGACATATTTCCTGGGATGCCAACCTCTGGATTCACACCAGGTTATATAAGCTTTCCAGACTCTATGATAAATCATCCTGGAAGCTGGCTTCCTTGCATTAATCAAGGTAGATATGACAGGACCTGAGAGCCCACAACTCTTCAGAACGTGGGTCTCAATAGCCAAACCGTCAAATTTAGCGTTTGTAAGGCAGGATGGAACACTGGACCTTGAGATAACAGGTCTGGGCGTTCCGGTAGTGTCCACGGGGAACCTACTGTCATCCTTACTATTTCTGCATACCAAGTCCTTCTGGGCCAAGCGGGGTCACCAGAAGTACCGACTTCCTTTCCTGCCTGATCCTGCGAAGGAGTCGTGGTAGTAGCAGAATAGGCGGGAATGCATAAATCAGTGAGAACCGATGCCACGGAATCACCAACGCATCCGTCCCGCATGCAAGAGGATCCTTTGTCCTTGCCACAAATCTGTCTATCTTTTTGTTGAATCGGGATGCAAAGAGATCTACATCTGGAACCCCCCATCTTTGGCATATGGCCCAAAAGACGTCGGGATGCAGAGACCATTCCCCTGGAAGTAACTGCTGGCGACTTAGATAGTCCGCCTTCCAATTCTCTATTCCCGGGATGAAAACTGCCGATATGCATGGCACATGCATCTCTGCCCAGACTAAGATCTGGTTCACCTCTTTTTGAGCAGCTCGGCTCCGGGTGCCTCCCTGATGATTGACATAAGCCACTGCTGTGGCATTGTCGGACTGGATCCTGACCGGACAGCCCTGTAGCCTGATAGTCCAGGCCTTTAGAGCTAGGTGTATCGCCCGGATCTCTAGAATGTTGATGGGTAAGGTCCTCTCTGTCTTGGACCATACCCCTTGGACCGCAGCCTGTTCCAGAACTGCTCCCCAACCTGACAGACTGGCATCTGTTGTTACCACCGTCCAGGTAACCGGTAGAAAGGATTTCCCCTTCTGCAGGTTTTCGGGTATGAGCCACCAATTGAGGCTCTGACGCACCGCCTGCGACAGGTGCATCGGAAAGTCTAATGCCTGAACTTTCCTGTTCCAGGTCGACAGAATACTGTGTTGCAGCATTCTTGAGTGAAACTGAGCATAGGGAACTGCTTCGAATGAAGACACCATCTTCCCTAGTAGCCTCATACAAAGGCGGACTGAGGGACCCTTCTTGGTCCTTACTGTCAGAATCAGCTCTCTCAAAGCAGTGATCTTTGCCTGGGGTAGAAATATTTTCTCCTGGCCTGTATCTATAATCAGACCTAAATACTCCAGTCTTCTTACTGGTTTTAGGAAAGACTTTTCTAAGTTGAGGATCCGACCCAGGTGTTCTAGATACCTGACTGTGGTCCTCAAGTTTCCATTCAAAGAGGCTACCGACCGGTCTATCAAGAGCAGGTCGTCTAGGTATGCTATGACAGCTATACCCTGAGCCCTTAATCTGGCCAGAGGAGGAGCCAAGATCTTTGTGAACACTCGAGGTGCAGTGGCTATCCCGAAAGGCAGAGCCACAAACTGGAAATGGCGCCCTCCTACCTCGAAGCGCAGAAACTTCTGATGAGCAGGAAAAATGGGCACATGCAGATATGCATCTCTGATGTCTATTGATGCCAGAAATTCTCCTCCCTGCAGGGTGGGAACTACTGTTCGAATTGATTCCATGCGGAAGGATTGAATCCTTAGGAATCGGTTCAGATCCCTTAAGTCCAGAATGGGCCTGACATCCCCATTTGGCTTTTGGACCGTAAAAAGGTTGGAATAGAAGCCCAATCCCTGGTCCTTTGCGGGAACTATCATAATGACCTCCTGCGACAAAAGTCGCTCTAACGCTAGAAGGAGCGACTGCTTTTTCTCTGGGTCTCTGGGAACACCTGATCTGAGGAACCGAGGAGAGGGGAATTCCTGAAACTCCAGCTTGTACCCTAAGGTTACCGTGGAGATTACCCATCTGTCCTGGAAGTCCTCCTGCCAGAGCTCTGAAAACTGTCGCAGTCTTCCCCCCACTCGAGTGAGCGGGGGCGCCCCCTCATGCAGAGGTCTTAGTGTTTTGCCTAGTAGGCTTCTTTCCCCAGGACTTCTTTTGTCCCTGGGGTTGACTCTTGTCTCTGGACCCCGATGGAGGCGGCCGTCGAGACTGCCTGGAGGCTGAAGCCCCCGGCGCTGGGGAAAGAGTCCGTTTGAAAGAGGGACGCTTAGTCTTCTTCTTGACAGGTAAGAGTGCTTTTCCCACAAGAGATTCTCTTGATATAGTTATCCAAGTCCTCTCCAAACAACCTTGCACCACGAAATGGAAACGCAGCCAGTAGCTTCTTACATGGTGCTTCGGCTGACCAATTTTTCAACCATAGGATTCTACGTATATGCACCAACCCCAGTGAAAGACGGGAGGTTTGCACGATAGAATCTCTAATGGCGTCAACCACAAAGCATAAGGCCACTGGAAGGTTAGTAAACCCCTGGGCCTGCTGTTCAGGTAATACTTTGATGACCTGCTTAACATGGTCTCTTAAGTATTGACAGACTCCAATCGCTGCTACTGCAGGTTGGGCCACTGATCCTGCTAAGGAGAAAACATCCTTCAATAGGGATTCCATCCTTTTATCTACAGGATCCCTGAGCATCTGAGCATTGTCTACAGGACAAGTCAGGCTATTATTTACGGAGGAAATGGCGGCATCAATAGCCGGTATTCCCCACATTTTAATAAACTTTTCTTCCATCGGATAAAGTGTTGAAAACTTTCTCGGCGGAAAAAAACGTTTGTCTGGGTGATCCCACTCAGAATAAATGAGCTTTTCAAGTAAAGTATGAACAGGAAAAGCATGTGCTGCTTGGAAAGGTTTCAGTGACCCCAAAGCAGAAGAGGATTCTTTAGCAGTTTCAGGTATGGGCAACTTAAATGTGGAGCGGACCAATCCAGTAAGGATCTGCACTAAGACTTTCTCCTCTTGGGAAGTCGCAGAGAGTCCCTCTCCACCTGATTCCTCCGAAGAGGAATCATCCGTCCCATTCCGATCCTCTGAAAGGGATTCATCTCCTTTATCCCAGAGCTCCTCTGTCTGAGGGTCTTGGGGAACAGAGGAAAGCCTAGTGCGTTTTCTTCCACTGAGTGAAGACGTAATCACGGCCATTAATCTTTCCTCTAGACCAATAATGGTTGAGGAAAAAACCTCTTGTGTAATATATACAGGGGCTGAAGTGCCAGAAGCAGGTGTAGCCCCTGACCCCGATGGCTCTCCCTGGCTAGCCGTCCCTGGCCCATCTTTAGGGGGGGGGGATGCTGCCGACAGGGGGCCCTCAGAACCTGAACGAGATCCCCTAGTGTCTCTGGTTCCTGGGGTGCTTGAACCTCTTCTACCCATAGTGCAAAGCAACAAGGTGTGAGGTATACAAATGAACACTGCCCGCTGAGTGATGTAGTCTGGCTAAAAGCCTTGCTACCCAATGCTCAGTCTGGTGTTACTTCAGTAAATGCTGCCTAGGAGAATGCCTGTGTCCCACCTTACATGCGACCGTCAGCTCTGTGTCTCTCAGAAGGCTGTGTGCACCTGTACAGAGTGCCTTTAATAGCCTGCAGCTGGCCTGAGTGGGAGTCTAAGCACCTGTGCTGACGTCCCGCCCCCTCCTCTACCGCCCACCCCCCCCCCCCTCGAGTTTTGAAAAAAACGAGTGCTTCCCGCGCTGGCCGACTCTCCTGTCATGCTTCTGGAGAAAGGCTGGGGATGGGGGGGGGGGGGGGGGGGAGGGAGGGAGGCTGGTAACAAGATCTGCCTAAACGGCTATCTTCAGAGATGGTGGCCATTAGGCCGCAGAGCCCGGGTGGTATAACCACTTTCTAGACCCCTGTGGCCCCTCTCTAGCCTGGGGGGGAACATTCAAACATGAGAAATCCCCCCTTCCATCTTACCTTTTTGCAGCCGGCTTGAGACGCTGGGACATGAACAGCGATGAAAACACTGAGACAAACAGTCAGCATGTGCAGGTTTGTGCTCTTGGCAGCCCCCGGTGGTCACAATAGGCATAGCATGCATTTACCTTAAAGGAGAAAAGCCACTAGAACGCAAAAATTCTGTGGAATCTCCTCTTACCTTATCCAGCTGCAGGGTGCTGTTTACACAGACCCAATCTTCACCTCTCACGGTGGGCTCCATTTGAAAAAACCGTCAGAGACTGGGGCCCCCTACGAATAGGGGGATCCAACAGTTCTGGGACCGTAAAGCACCTCGCCAGAAATTAGGAAGTTTAAAGCCATTTTCTGATCTGCGGGGTCCAGCTCTCTAAAAAGAGAATCGTTACGGGTAAAACCTTGTTTCTTCGGACACGAGGCCCGGGTACCATTCAATTCGGCCATGAAAAGACACTTTGAATGGATCCGGTTCGCCTGGCTTGCCCCAGTATAGGATCTTAGGATATTCCCTTTGGAGCTCAGCACAGGACATCTTTACACGTCCATCACCTAAGACACTGGCGTAAAAACTGAGGTATCCCTGCAAGGGGGAGGGATTATATAGGGGGTTGAACTTCCTGATAGGGTGTGCCAGTGTCCAATCACCAGTGATACCTATATAATCCATCAGTAATTACTGAGGCTCTGTGTCCCGTGATGTTCGAGAAAGAAAGATTTTTTTTTTTTTTTGAGAAATGGTTACTACATTATGCATAGTATATTAGTCCTATAAGTACTAGATGCTGCAGGTCTTACACCACAAGGGACATTGTTATTTTATTTATAATGTTGGCGCATTCATTTATTCATTTGTGCAATGTTGCTGATAATGCCTGGTCTTAATTAAACTGAATAATGGGATAAGGATGGGGGGTTGATGGGTGGTGTGGTGGGGTTTTTTTTTCCTTTTTTTTTTCACATCGTGCATTACCATTGGTTCTATAAGCAATAGATGTAGAGGGTTATACACTATAAGGGGATATTATTATATTATTTATTATGTTGGGGTATGCGTTTGTGCAATGTTGTTGATAAAGCTGGGATTTGTTTGATTGGATTATGGGGAGTAGGGTGGGGGTGGTTTGGTGGGGCTTTTTTTTTTTTTTTTTTTCATTATCAGATATTATATCATGTATTGTTTATTGTAAGCACTAGCTGTTGCATGTAATATATTGTTAGGAAATGATTACTACTGAAGAAAAAATATTAAGGGGTTAATCACAAAGTATATAATCTTAATAGCGGAGGAGACATCACATTATGCATTGTCTATTGCTTTTGATAACACCAAATGTTGTATGTATTATATTTTAGGGAATAGGGTCAATGGACTAATTATGCTGGGAAATTATGTATGCAATATTGATGGTTATATTTGGCCTATAACTAGAATGAGTTACAGGGGGGAGGATTGGAGGGGGGGGGGATCCCCCCCCTCTTTTTTTTTTTTTTTTTGTTTGTGGGTTTTCTTTTTGGATATAGGGATCAACTGGGAACAAAAAATATTACAATATTATGCCTGGGTAGGATACATCTTTTCTAGGCTAAACCCTTTTATCTCCCTGAGTAGGGAACTTACTACGTAAGATTGATTCTAAAAGAATCGAATAGGTAGTGAGAGAATTAGTGTGTGTGGTCCGTGTGATTGTTGAGGGGGGGTTACATTTTTCTTGATTTTTTTTTTTTTTATGTCTTCCTCTCTCTCTCTCTTTTCCTCCCTTCCTTATGGCGGGGATAATGAAAAACTTTGCTCTTATAATGTTAGAGGTTTAAATTCTGCAATAAAAAGATCACAAATTCTATACTCTCTTCATAAACAAAAGGTGGATATTGCCTTATTTCAGGAGACACATTTTCGAACAGACCATATACCTAATTTACAAAATAGATTTTATACAACTTGGTACCCTGATTCTTTTTCATATTCAAAATCTAGGGGAGTCTCAATTGCAATACATAAATCAATTCCTCACCAGGTAGTGGAAACCTGGAGGAATAAAGACGGGAGAGCACTATTAGTAAAACTTGTCATACTTGGTAAAAAATACACTCTTATTAATGTCTATCTTCCTAACTATGAACAAATTAGAATTACAATACACCTATTAACAGAACTTATGGAGAGGGCAGAGGAGATAACAATAATAGGTGGTGACTTTAATTTTGTTTTTGATCAGGAGATGGACACTACTACATCCCTGAGATTGCAGAAAGGTAGAGATAAAAAGAAATTTAATGATATGTTGGGAAAGTATCAGTTGGTCGATATATGGCGGGCTTTTCACCCAATGGAACGGGAATATACATTCCATTCAAAAGTTCATGATACTCATCATAGACTGGTTTACTTTCTGACTAATCAGCTAGCAACGGCTGCAGCCTCTTCCCCGGGTGTAGGCAGTGCAATTTGGTCGGATCATATGCCTATATTCTTGGTGGTAGCAGAATCCAAGGGGAATAGGAACAGATGTTTTTGGAAGTTAAATGATAACCTTCTATTTGATGAGGTCTGTGTAATAGAGATTAAAGAAGCTATAATGAACTTTATAAAAGATCATATAAGGGACACCACCTCTGTACCTATTCAATGAGAGGCTTTGAAATGTGTAGTACGGGGGTTAGTTATAAAACATGGATCTAGATTAAAAAAAAAGCTAAAAAGAGAACAGAACAGATGAATTTCTTAAAGAAATTTCGAGACTAGAGTTATTGCATAAGGGATCATCAACCTTTAAAGATCTACTAGTCCCCATTTTGAAGCGGACATTCAACTCTGTTTCTGTCGGGCAGCCCTTTGTTTCACAGGGTATGCAGGCTTATATCTCACTGATACCTAAACCCGAGAAGGACCATACTCTATGCGGTAATTAGCGACCTATTTCATTGACAAATATTGATCTGAGAATATACTCTAAAATTATTGCAAATAGAATTACCCCGATTATACCAAGATATATACATCTGGATCAGGTGGGATTCATAAAAGGATGAGAGGCAAGAGATAATACCTTAAAGACCTTGACATTGGTGGAATATGTTCAGAGACACACCATCCCATCCTGCCTTATGGGAATAGATGCCGAGAAGGCGTTTGATAGGGTGGTATGGTGCTTTCTACAGGAAACTTTAAAACAGTGGGGGTTGGGTCCAGTGCTTCTAGAAAAAATAATGATGTTGTATCACAATCCAACAGCTAACATACAAACAAATGGTGAGGTATCTGATACAATCACCATAACGAATGGTACCCGACAGGGATGTCCGTTGTCCCCTTTGCTATATGTATCAGTTATGGAGCACCTAGCATCAGCTATTCGGAATAATAGGGATGTGTCAGGTATAAAAATAGGGGATAATGAATATAAAATGTCAGTTTATGCTGACGATCTGTTACTATATATTTCAAACCCTTTGGTTACTCTACCAAATTTAATTAGGGAGTTTAAGCGTTTTGAGGAGGTGAGCAATTTTAAAGTGAACTTTGATAAATCAGAAGCACTTAAGTGTGGGATGGAATACTGAAACTGGGAATAGGGTCGACATATAGAGGTCCAATGAGCCCTTTATTTGATAACCCTGAATTCCCACCAACAAGGGACGTTAAGAATTACCTAAAATGGCAAAGAAATGAAGACACCAGGATAGTTGAGACAATGGAAGGGAATAGGCTTCTTCCGATTGAGGCTTTGGGTATGGATTATAAAACAAACTGGATGCAATATAGACAGCTTCAGAGGTATATCTTCTTGTTGGCGAAAGAGGCGGTATTAGATAGGCCACAGGTACAGGGTACAATGTCGCATATATGGTATTTTTGCCCGGGGGTTCAAACTTTCTGGAATAAAATTTTTGAAATATATAGGGTAATAACAGGAAGTAATTTACAGCCTGATATATTTATAACAGTGCTTTCAATGATCCCAGGGTCCATAAAAAGCATAAAAAAGGGTATCCTTAAACATTTTGTAACAGCAGCGCGCAAAATTATAGCCAGGAACTGGAAAAGTAATTTGGAACCTTCTATAGGGGAATGGGAGTGTGAGCTGGGCGATATGCGCTCACTAGAAGAGAGGATGATTTTGGAAACTGGGTTACAAAAAAAACAGGTTTTAGCTTCCTGGCAGGTTTGGGGAGAGTACAGAGCCACTCTACAACATGAGTAAATGGGGAGGAAATAGAGAAGCGGGGGTTGGTTTGTGTTTTTTTTTTTTTTTTTTTGTGTGTAAGTGTGGGTGGAACGAATGATGTAGGACTTTTTATCAATGGGTGGTCAAGTGGTCCACATTAGATTAGAATAATAAAGAAATGAAGTTGTGGCCCATAGGAGGATGGATAGTTTGGGATTATTAAAAGGCCAAGTTATAGGGGTTTATGATGGAAGTGGAACCCTTAACTATGTATAAATGAAGGATAACACCACATCATTGATAAAGGCTATAAATTTATATGTAGAATGCAAATGTAAAATTTTGTAAAAATGTTTTGATAAATAAAGATATATATATATATATATATATATAAAAAAAAAAAGCCGAGGAACTGGCCACACCTGATGTAACTAAAGAGGACTCCGGTGACAGAACACTCTTGGAGCAGAGGGCAACATGATTCTTTTTTTAAATCGGATAATTTTTATTGTGAACAAACAAAAAACAACAACTTTTTTCATTTCACTAAGCAAAACAAATCCTATACTTGGTATCAATGTTAAATGACCATGCGGTCTGATATATTATTTGTTTATACCGTAGTAAATGTAACTGCACAATCAGGAATAAAGATGTGATTGTATAATAAGGCAACTATGGTTGTAATTCTTTGGTCTTGTTGCATGTCATGTGTGACCTCTTTTTGTCTTCCTTTCTCTTTCTGCTCCCAGCCCTGCCAGGGCCACTGAGCAGAACAGGGCACCATCATCCCCTAACCAGCGGGAAGAGGTGTACAGCGTTTTCATATATTAACCCGTTGGGTAAAACTAACAAACAATTTAACCTCTGCAGGAAACGGTATTATCATAGTTGTTCCCTTTCGGAGTTACTGGGTATATGAAGCGGCATTGCTTCCCCTTCTCTCATCCCTAGCAAGTTCCTCTTAGTACTAGGTTCTAAAGTGGTGTGGTTGCTGGTGTTGTCCTGCCCCTAGGATTCTATTGTGGACCAGGCGCAATGGAGCTAAACCAGGGGTGTCCAGATAAGGGTCCCGTATATTTTCAAATTTTCTACCTTGACTACCTCGGTGTTTGTATGCGAGTTGTTCTCTAATAAGAGAGTAGTTTACGGATATAATCCATTTTGTCTGTGTGGGGGCCGTTGTAGATAGCCATTTTCTAGCTATAAGTTTCCTAGCTAGGAATAGTACCCTGACAATGGCAGTATATGTGTGAGGTGCGTATTGTTCTTCATCCAGCCAGCCTAATAGACAAAGTTTAGGGTCAGTTGTAAGGTTGAGATTCCATATGCTATTGATAGTATTTATCACTGCTGTCCAATACCTTTGTAGTTTCAGGCATTTCCATAGCATATGGACAAGTGTACCTCTGTCAATAAGGCAGCGGGGGCAGAGTGGGTTGGGCAACATGATTCTTGATGTTAACACCATCAGTAGGTGCATTGCAAGCAGCTCCAGAGCCACTAGTAGAAAGTGAGCGGGGGCACTTGTTAAAATGGGACTGTTCTCCTGTATCTTTAATTAGGCATGTTGCAACCACATGGTGACAAGGCAACTTGGGGTTCAGAGTAAAAAGCAAGCCCTCAGGCACTCACAAATGCCAAACAACTGGCAACAGATGAGGGCTGTAAGGCCAGATATTACGAAAGTCACTGTAGTGAACTGGCATTTTATGGCGGAAAAGAGCGAGGAGCATCAAAACTTTACCATGTAAATTAACAATTCAGGTGACCTCCTTACACCCCTCAATGGGTGAGAAAGAGATTTTATACAAGCGATATCAAAGTGACAAAAGAGAGAAGTATGGAATCTTGTAAAATTAAACATTTATGTACATAATATTACATCACAAACTACATTAATAAAGTAGACTGCATTACCCACTTACCCCAGTGGTCCAAATAACTTCACAAGGGATTCCCGTGTATCCACAGCTGCTACATTGGAAAGCGCAAAGTTGCAAAGTTCTGGGAAGTGTGCAAATGCTGCTCTCTAAGGAAAGAGATGTAAAGGTCACCCAAATTGACAAATATTAAAAAACAAACTTTTCAAGCTTGAAGAAGAAAAAATAAGATTTTTATAACAGCTTACCTGTAAAATCCTTTTCTTGGAGTACATCACGGGACACAGAGCCATAGTAGTTACTATGTGGGTTATATAGGCCACCTTTAGGTGATGGACACTGGCACACCCTAAGACAGGAAGTTAACTCCCTATATAACTCCTCCCACTACTGGGAGTACCTCAGTTTTTGTAGCAAAGCAATATACGTGTATCAAAAGAGGGGAGGGACCTCTGTGTCCCGTTTTATATTCCAAGAAAAGTATTTTACAGGTAAGCTGTTATAAAAATCCTATTTTCTTTACTATACATCACGGGACACAGAGCCATAGTAGTTACTATATGGGATGTCCCAGAGCAATGCTATCTGAGGGGTGGGAGACACAAACAAAAGTAGGGCGCCATCAGACCTATACTGCTGCCTGCAGCACACTGCACCAAAGGCGATATCCTCATGCCTTTTTACATCCACCTGATAGAATCTGGTAAATGTATGAACTGAAGACCTTGCCGAATCCACTTAGAAATAGTAGATTTCGATGCTGCCTGTCCTCTTTTAGAACCTTCAGGCAACACAAACAAAACATCCGTTTTTCGAACCTGAGCAGTCGCCTGGAGGCAGATGCCTCTGGCACTGGAGAAGGAGCTTGTATAAATGAAATACGTGTAACTCCTTTTCTTAACTTGCAAAAGGGTACGCTTTCCACTAGAAATTTTTTTTTTTTTCATTTTTACTTAGGGAATGCGCATTATATAGAAATACAATGAATCAAACATGACAAACAGTTTTGTCTATAGTTAGACTATAACATTTACTCATCAAGTAAGTCGATGTACAATACTGGGGTGTCAATCGAGGTTACATTACAACTCAATAGTTCAGCAGGATAACTGTTTACCAAAGACTCTGCAGTAGACATTTTTGCATTTCAACCGGGCCAGTATAGGAAATTTCCCAACTGGCAAAAAACATAACTTTGAGAGGTCTGTGTAAACCTTTCCGTACGATCATTAGGGGGGTAAAAAAGGGGGGGGCCCTTGAAAAGTAGAGCGGGCTTATCCCCTTGGTCGGATATCGAGCTAGTATGTTTTAGGGGGCTGATCCAAAACACCATACTTTTTGTGAGTTGTGGCTCACTAACCTGAATTCCCAGGAGTGGTGCCAGTATGTATCCGCAATCCAGGAAGGTTTTTTTCAATTTTTAGGAATGGAAAGTGGGTGACACCAGTGATGTCAATGGAGGGAAGGTTATGAAAGGAAGAAATAGGGAGCAGAAGTAGGGAAGAAGGTGGAAATGGGGGTGATTATGGAGTTCCGGCAAGGCTGAAGACCCCGAGCCCCAATTCAATCTTGAATAAGGTACTTAAATGTAGGTCTTTTAATTATCCAAGAAGCGGAACGGGTCCCAGTGTATCCAGTGGGAATTGTGTCCCTCCTCTTTCCCCTAGTGCAGCTGTAAGATGCTCCATTTGCTGAATATCGCGAACCCTATCCTAGCAAACCACTGTGCCACTGTCAGGGGTGATTGCTGCTTCCATGCACTGGGGATACACACCCTGGCTGGGTTCAAGAGGTGCTTCAGTAGAGATTTGCGGTATCTCTTACTAGAAATGGGGGTCATGTTTAGGAGTATTGCTGCAGGGTTATTCTGGAGCGCCACATCAGTAAGCTTGTAGATGATTTCCACTACTTGTCTCCAGAAGGGGGTCAGAACCAGACACTCCCAGAAGATATGGAATATTGTGCCAGTCTGTGTACCACATCTCCAGCACAGGGGACTGTGTCCTGGGAATATGGACGCTAAAACAGATGGAGTCCTATACCAACGCGTCAAGATTTTGTAAGTGATTTCTTGGTATTTGCTACACAGGGAGGACTTATATGCAAAAAAGAGTATATGATTCTTTTCGTCCTCAGTGAACATAGTGTTAAGATCTTTCCCACTTCTTCAGGTACGGAGGATCATTTCGAGATGTATGGGCAAGTAAAATGTTGTAAGAATAAGAAAGTGATTTCCGTATCGGCCCATCTCCCAGGCACAAGTCTTCAAAAGCCGAAGGCTTTCTGCGGAAACCGCCGACTTCCGGGAGGGATCTAAGGAAGTGGGAGAGTTGCAGAATCTTCCATCTACCCAAGATGGAAGTATTAAAGCTAGGATATATGTCTGATGGGTAGCTCCAATCAGAGGGTCCTAGGAAAGAAGAGGCTCTGACTAGGCTCTGGTCCAGGTGGAGTCGGAAGGATCTATCCGAGATACCCAGTAAAAAGTCCGGGTGGCCAATAATGGGAGTCAGAGGGGAAGGAAAACTGGGCCGCCACCCTAAAGTATCTGTGCAGTTCCTTCAGGGTGGGTTCGATTAGTGGGTGGGAAAAAGTCTGTCCAGAAAAATGGGTTCCGCTCAACGGAAGACCCGAAAGGGAGAACAGCACTGCTTCCTGTTCTATGCAGACCCATAACTTATGGTGCGAGTGTCTGCATCAGTCTACCATTCTATTCATGTAGACTGCTGTATAATATAAGGCTGGGTCAGGGAGGCCGACCCCTCCTCTGAGCTTTGGTCGCTGTAGTAGGAATCTCCTGAGTTGCGAGGGCTTGCCTTGCTATACGTAATTGATAAAGATCGTACGTAATTTACGGAAAAAGTTCTGTGGAATCCCAAATGGCAGAGCTTGCAAAAGATAGAGCAGTCTCGGCATGATGTTCATCTTCAAGACATTACATCTGCCAAACCCGGAAACTGCTAGGTTCTTCCACCTGTCTAAATCTGAGGAGAAAGTGCTTAGGAGTGGCTGAAAGTTAA